>NC_069503.1:1111515737-1111575737 GCF_027579735.1 Bombina bombina
CCCCTCAAATGCTCTCACTCATCCACAACCCACATAACCTGAAAGTTAGCTCATTCTCCCCTGTTACTGAGGAAGAAGTTTCAGCACTTATACTGCGCTCTCAACTCACTGCCTGTCCCCTTGACCCTATTGCCTCACAGCTACTCCCCTCCCTTTCTGCTACCCTTACCCCTATACTAACACACATTTTCAACCTCTCCCTCAGCACCGGTATATTTCCCTCATAGCTGAAACATGCACTGGTCACACCTAACCTCAAAAAACCTTCCCTTGATCCTACCTCCCCATCCAACTACCGCCCTATTTCCCTCCTCCCTCTTGCCTCAGAGCTTCTAAAAAAACTAGTATATGCATGCCTATCCCATTTCCTTACATTAAACTGCCTTCTAGACCCACTGAAATCTGGATTTCGTCCCCATCACTCCACAGAGACAGCTATTGTTAAGGTTACCAATGACCTACTTACAGCAAAATCAAAAGGCCACTTCTCTATGCTTATCCTCCTTGATTTGTCCGCAGCCTTTGAGACTGTTGACCACCATCTTTTGCTCAAAACCCAAATCCTTCGGCATCTGTGACACAGCCCTTTCGTGGCTCTCTTCCTACCTGTGAAACGTTACCTTTAGTGTAGCCTTCTCTGGGGCCTCCTCTGCCCCATCACTACTTTCTGTCGGAGTACCGCAAGGCTCTGTCCTTGATCCCCTTCTCTTCTCAATCTACACGTCATCATTAGGTTCCCTAATAAAGTCCCATGGTTTCCAATATCATTTGTATGCCAACAACACCCAAATCTACTTCTCTGCACCAGACCTATCTCCTTCCTTGCTAACCCGTGTCACTAACCGTCTTTCTCACATCTCTTCCTTGATGTCCTCTCACTACCTCAAGCTAAATCTCTTCAAAACTGAGCTCCTCATTTTCCACCCCCAATCTCTCTATAACTGTTGACAACTCCATCATTACCCCTACCCCGCATGCTCGATGTCTCAGGGTCACATTTGACTCAGATCTTTATGTCAGTCCTCACATTCAGTCCTTCAGTCCTCACATTCAGTCCTTGGCTAAAGCCTGCCGCTTCCACCTTAAAAATATCTCTAAAATTACACACTTCCTTACACAAAACACAACTAAGATTTTAATCCACTCTGTCATTCTTTCCCGCATCGATTACTGCAACTCTGTCCTCTCCGGTCTCCCCACCTGCCGCCTAGCTCCTTTACAATCCCTAATGAATGCCTCTGCCAGACTTATCTTCCTTACACGTCGCTCTTCATCTGCTGCTCCTCTCTGCCAATCCCTTCACTGGCTTCCTCTTGCCTCTAGGATCAAACTCAAAATTCTCACTCTGACATACAAAGCCCTCAACTGCACTGCTCCCCCCTATATCTCAGACCTTGTCTCCAGATACTCTCCCTCCCGTCCCCTTCGCTCTGCTCATGACCTCCTACTCTCCTCCTTTCTGGTTACCTCATCGCACTCCCATTTACAGGACTTCCCCAGACTGGCTCCCATCTTGGGGAACTCTCTGCCTCGCCCCACAAGACTCTCCCCTAGTTTTGAAAGCTTCAAGCACTCCCTAAAGACTCTACTGTTCAGGGATGCATACAACCTATGCTAAGCTTACTTTATACCAGTTCCACTCCTCCATTGCTATGCCCTGAACCCCCTTAGCATGTAAGCCTAAGAGTCCAGCTGTTTGTAGATAACCTTCTTAAGAGCTGACTACAACAGTGCAACTCTTGGCAGGGCCCTCTACCCATTTGATCCCTATAATTGTTTTGTTGTACTCCCCCTTTGTTTTTAGCGCTGTGGAATCTGTTGGCGCTCTACAAATAATTAACAAAAATTGGCTGCGAATGTGCAGGGGCGGCATTGCACAAGCATTTAGCTAGAAATGCTTGTGCAATGATAAATGCTGACAGCATATGCTGTCGGCATTTATCGATGTCTGACCTCACATTGTAAAATTGGCCCCATCATGTTTAATGGGATATGATATTGAAAATTAAACTTAATTGATTCCGATAGAGCACACATGCACACTTCTGAGACTACCTGGGTATGCTTTCATAGAAAGAAACTACATTTGAACAAAGGATACAAAGGGAAAGAGGTCAATTTGAAAATAGAAATTTTAAAGCTTGTTTAAAAAAATGTATGTTCTATCTGACTCATGCTTAATTTTGACTTGTCCTTTTAAATAAGGCTGAAACTATTTAATAAAAGCTGAAAAAGGGGTAAAACATGGGGGGGGGGGGGTGGCAATGTAGAACTTGGGACAGATTACTAATAGTCTCCCACCTTTGTCCAGTTTATATGTTATTTTAGATTTTTTTGGGTATGTAGCCCAATCACAGTATTTTGTCTGTCAAAACATGGCTGTCGCAATGTTGCCATGGTAAGAATGTGGCTAAAATATATGGGTCTGTGTAAACCATCTAAAAATTGGAGAGGAGGAGATTTTGAAAAACAACTTCTGAGGACTGAATCCAAATGGATATTCCAGTTAGACTGTACATTCCCTGAAGGTCTTAATCGTAATACGGAGATTTTCCACTTACTATAACAAACACTACTGTTATCTTTATCTTTAACTAGCACATCCGTTATTTTTAACTGGCACATTTGTTATTACCCACTTAGTTATATTCTCATAATTATCAAGTAAAGTATATATATTTTAGATTATATTTTAGATCATATTTTAGATCATATTTTAGATCATATTAGAGATCAATTTTAGAACCTGAGCCATTTTTCTAAAGACTTTTCTAAATATATATAATCTTTCCAAATAATGTTTTTTTATAGATTTTTAATCCATTTTTAATATATTTCTACTCAAAGATCATAACGATTTGCCACGCTCCCTAACACTCTTCAAAGCCTTAATGTGTTTTAAACTAACAGAATAAAACAAGATAAGGGGAATGGACATGACATCCAAAGTTTGGCTATTATACAACCGGATATTCAAAGACCAAAATCAAAAGTAATACAATCCAGATATTACGACAATTTGTAGTCCGTAGTTTTTAACTGGAAGTTATCATAACCGGAAATAGCAATCACCGGAAATTAGGCAACTCTCCCTGAAATCCTTTAAATCTTAGTGCCTAAAAGCCGTACAATGATTGGACGCTCATTCCTTTTTAAGAGCGCACCAATTTTAAGCCATTATAAGTCTTGAGAAAGGCCTTGTTTAAGGCCGAAACGAGTAGATGCTCTAATCTGATTCAAACGGCTTAGGTTCCTTGATCTTCAGGCCTTATCCTAACTAATCGGAAAGCCTAATACTTTTTTCACAAAATATATTTAGCAATTTTGCACTATGTATTTTTATTTTTTATAGGAAGAATGATTCACACCATCACTGTATATTGGAGATACAGACACCCAAATAAGGATATCCATTGGAAATATATATATATATATATATATATATATATATATATATATATATATATATATATATATTTATTTATTTTTATTCACTTTAACATTTTATATTTTTTGGTGTACACCATATATTTTTTCACTTAAGGATAATTTTCTACATTTTAAAGAACTATATATTTTTTTCCACATGGAAGGATAAATTAATTTCACTTGCCTACATTGGAAAAGGACACTTTTTTGAGACATATATAAACATATAGAACATTCGGACATTTCTGTGTGTATATATGTTTTTGCCTTTTTTATTTTTTTTACTTTTTCACTTTTTTATTTTTCACTATATATATATATATATATATATATATATATATATATATATATATATATATATATATATATATAAAAAAAATAATGTATATATATATATATATATATATATATATATAATTAGAAAAAAGAGAACAGTCATTAAAATTAACAAGGCGCTCTGCTGAACTTAATGTCTCCAATATGTGGAAAAAACAGTTTATACACAGTTTTATATATATATATATATGTGCTGAAGAAATGTTTTTCCTTCGAAAGAGACTTCATCTGCTATGGAAATAAAGTAGATAATTCCTGCTTACCAGCTATAACCCCAATTATATGAGGTAAGGTTATCGCTCTTGCTGGGTAAAGATGGTTATATCTTTTAATCTCAGCGTGATGTCCTCCGAATTTCCTAGACCGCTTTGTTGTTCCCTTGGTATTATCAGAGCCTTACGAATTTATAGGAAATCTTGGACTCTCTGTTTTTCCTTCAAATGTTGGTGAGAACCTTTTCTCCTCTCAGGTGGTAAGAATCTCTGTCCTCCCAGATGATATTCCAAGTTATGCAGGAAAAGAAAAAGAAAAACACATAGCGTGATACTGTATAGCATAAACAGAATTTGTTAAAAAAAAACAAAGTATTGCATTTACATTAAAAAGCCTCAATCGTGTATGAGGTAAGATAAAAGCTTTATCCCAACACTGATAGTATGGTTGGTGTTTTGACTGTTAGTGTCACAAATAATGCCGCCAAGTAGTATAATCCTTCTATGTAGGTTCTCAGGTGTAGGTTTTCCCAACTTGCCTGCTATGTAAGTTTCTGGGGTCTGTACCTTGAGTCTACTAATAGTAGGAGTATAGCAGCACTGATATAATCCCCTTGTGAGTAATTTACAAGTGTTTGGAAAATAGCAATGTCCCCACTGCTGATTAGTGGAATACACAGTGGTGAAAATGCATATATTCAAATAAAATTAAAAATAATAAATATGAATATATATATTTTTTTTAAGCAATAATAACTGTGGATTTCTTGGAATGTCAAATAAAAGCAGTAAGATAGAATCCACCTATATGCTAGAAACAAGGATTAGTAAATATATATATATATAGCGCTAGTGTGTATCAGCTGGGTGATACAAGAGGTCAATGTTTAGCCGAATGTGGATGAACCTGTCCGCCCACTTGCTGTATCCTTACGCATTTTGAAGTCACAACAGACTTTTTCGTCAGAGGTAAGTGTATGGAAAGGTATCCGGTGGTTCTGATTTAAAAGCAAAATAGTGGGCGTGTTTATCCTTCTTCCGCATTACGGCTAAATACGTGTGACGTATTCATGGCTACGGAAGCCTGAGAGAAATTGTTGTTTCTATGGCAACCCATTGCGTTTGTTTTGCTGTTTCTCGAAAGTGTTAGCTGCCTTAGATCCTAGTCCCCTATATGTTTCGAGGGAAGTGTATATTTGATTGTTCTCCTCCCTGATGTTTGCCTTTGTACAGATTGGGAACTTAGATGTGTTAGACATTAAGGGGTATGTTAGAGCCAACTTTATTTGACGTATTTGATGTGGTGTGTTATTGGCTACAGAAGCCTAAGAGGACATGTTGTTTCTAGTAACTATAGCAACCCATTGCGTTTGCTCTGTAGTGTCTCAAAAATGTTGGCTACCTCAGGTCCTAGTTCCCTATATGTTTCGAACGTGGTGTACATTTGATTGTTCTTGTTATTATATAACTTAGGGAGGTGGTAACTGAAATTAGACCACGTCAGTTGTTAATTACGGCTGGTTTAAAGAAAGGCTGCTAAATCAATGTCTTCATTGAACCCTGCTGGGTTCATGGTTCCCATATAGTGGATCCAATAAGTTTCCCGTTGTTTTAACATTTGGAACCTATCACCGCCTCTGATTGGGGCTTGTTCTTGTTCTAAAATAGTACCTTTAATAAACTTTGGATCTTGTTTGTGTATTTTTTTGAAGTGCCTGGAGACACTGTGTCCTTTGTACCCTGCTTCTATATTTTTTATATGTTCTAGAAGTCTCTTTTTGTATGGGCGTTTCGTGCGTCCAATGTACTGCAAATTACAGGAACACTCTAATAAATATACAACAAAAGTATTTTTGCAGTTTGTTAGATTGTTAATAATACATTTCTTGTGTGGGAAAGTCTTTGAATTAATTATTTTTGTTGTTTTTTTTGTATCATAAGCATGCTCGCATCCCTTGCAGTTGGCCCTATTACATTTAAAAAAAAACCTTTTGAGGTTGAGGTTAGCCAATTGGATTTCGAAATAGGTTCTTTTAATCTGCTGGGTGCTAATATTTGTTTGACACATCTATTTTTTCTAAATATGATTTTTGGGGCAGGGCCTATACTCTTTTTAAGGAACTTGTCTTGTTCTAGAATTGGCCAGTATTTATTTCAAAATCCTTTTGATTTCTGGGGCTGCCTCATTATAGGTGGTTATCATCCCTACATTATTGTTCTTTTTAGTATGTAGACCTTTCTCTTTGTTAGAAATTAATAGTTGATTTATATCCATATTATTAACTTTATTTATGGAGTTGTCTAAAAGTTTTTTAGGGTATTTCTTCTGTATTAGTTTTTCTTTTAGTATTGGCTTCCTTATTATAGTCACTACCTTTGGTGCAATTCCGTTTTTGCCGTTGGAATTGCCCATAGGTTATGTTTTGTATCCATGGCTTATAGTGACCACTGTCAGCTCTCAAATATCCATTACAATCTGTTGTCTTGAGATATAACTTGGTGTAAATTTGTGAATCTTCATTGAATAGAACTAAATCCAAGAATTCAATATTTTCTTTCGAAATCTTGGATGTGAACTGAAGATTAAATGAGTTCTCATTAATGTATTGTAGGAATTTGGTGGTGGCAGAGTCATCTCCTTCCCAAATTAGTATAATATCATTGATGTATCTGCCCCACCAAATTATGCTATCCTGAAAAGGGTTGTTATGGTATATATGGTTCTCTTCCCATACTCCCATGTAAAGATTTGCGTAGCTGGGTGCCATATTTGTACCCATAGTGGTGCAAATTCAAAATAGTTTTTTTCCAAAACAAATCTAATGCAATATAAAATGAATTCCTGATGTTCTTTAGAGAGTTCAGTTTTATTTAGTATATGTTTTATTGCTGAGATTCCTAATTCATAGGGTATACTTGTTTTTCTTTCTTCCGCATTATGGCTAAAGACGTGTGACGTATTCATGGCTACGGAAGCCTGAGAGAAATTTTTGTTTCTAGTAACTATGGTAACCCATTGCGTTTGTTTTGCTGTTTCTCGAAAGTGTTAGCTGCCTTAGATCCTAGTGCCCAATATGTTTCGAGGGAGGTGTATATTCGATTGTTCTCCTCCCTGATGTTTGCCTTTGTACAGATTGGGAACTTAGATGTGTTAGACGTTAAGGGGTATGTTAGAGCCAAATTTATTTGACGTATTTGATGTGGCGTGTTATTGACTACGGAAGCCTAAGAGGACATGTTGTTTCCAGTAACTATAGCAACCCATTATGTTTGCTCTGTAGTGTCTCAAAAATGTTGGCTACCTCAGGTCCTAGTTCCCTATATGTTTCGAACGTGGTGTACATTTGATTCCTTTGAGGACACACATCTAGTGTCATCCATTTATAGGTTTCTTTCCATTTTAATTTATTTACTTTACATATAGTGTCAGTGGAATCCCTAAGATAAGATTTTAGGTTAGGGACTAGAGGTTTTAAAAAATAGTCTGCATATTTGGAGATTCTTGCTGTTAGAGTATCAATCCCTGACACTATTGGGCGACCCGGGGGGTTGTTTAAATCTTTGTGAATTTTGGGCAGATGGTAAAAGAAAGCCCTTTTTTGGAAATTCATGCAAAAGATATTTATATTCATTTTTGTTTAATATGTGTAAGTGATTAGCCGTATCTATTAATGAACTGTATTGTTTTTGAAATATTTTAGTGGGGTCCCCTTGTAATATTTTATACGTTTTTGGGTCGTTCAATAATCTATTGGCTTCTAGAAGGTAGTCAGTTGTGTTTTGTATAACTAGACACCCTCCTTTGACGGCCTCCCGAAGGACAATATAATTCATATCTTTTATTGAATTTAGGACCGTTTTTTCATTTCATCTTCTCACAAAGTGTTTGTAACTCTTTTTTTACTAAATCACTAAATGTAGGAATTGCATTCCCTTTAGACTGGGTAGGGAAGAAGATTGACGATGGTTTTAAATTAGAGTGTTTTGTAACATATGTTGGTCTATTCTGGGTGGGATTTTCATTTTCTAGGTAAAGTTCCTCCAATGTATTTAGTAGTTCTAGGTCAGTATCTGAGATATTTTTAAGAAATTCAACATTTTCCTTGGTATTGAGTTTTTCAAAATGTCTACAAAGAGTTAACTTTCTGATACATTTTTTGAAGTCTATAAAGAGGTCTACGGGATTAGGTCCCTTAGTGGGAGCGAAGTTTAAGCCTTTAGAAAGGACTTTTAATTCCATATCTGTAAAGGCTTTAGATGATAAGTTAAATATTTTTAATAATGGTTCTCCTGTTTGCCTCTCTTTGGGGTTCTTGGTTCCTCTAAGACTTCTTCTATTTCCCACCAATCTTCCTCCCCTTCTTCCTCTTCTAGTCCCTTTCTTTTTTTTGGATTTCCCATGGACCATTGTGGTCTTAAGTTTATGTTGTAATCTTCCCTTATTATACTTTTGTGTGGTACTGTCTCTGTAAAATTTGGAGAATCTGTTGGAAAATGGTTTCCTGCCCAGCCTCTCTCTAAAAAATTGTGTTTGTTCTGTTTAGGTGATCCGTTTTTAATGTTTGTCATTGATTTATGTTTATGTGAAGGCTGTTGAAATGCCTGATTTCTGTATTGTTTCTGGTTATATTTATGTGGGTTATAGTGATAATCTTTATTTGTATTATAATGTGCAGTGTTATAGTTTTTATTCCAAGTTATGCAGGAAAAGAAAACCCACATAAATATAACCAGAAACAATACAAAAATCAGGCATTTCAACAGCCTTCACATAAACATAAATCAATGACAAACATTAAAAATGGATCACCTAAACAGAGCAAACAAATTTTTTTAGAGAGAGGCTGGGCAGTAAACCATTTTCCAACAGATTCTCCAAATTTTACAGTACCACACAAAAGTATAATAAGGGAAGATTACAACATAAACTTAAGACCACAATGGTCCATGGGAAATCCAAAAAAAAGAAAGGGACTAGAAGAGGAAGAAGGGCAGGAAGATTGGTGGGAAATAGAAGAAGTCTTAGAGGAACCAAGAACCCCAAAGAGAGGCAAAAAGGAGAACCATTATTAAAAATATTTAACTTATCATCTAAAGCCTTTACAGATATGGAATTAAAAGTCCTTTCTAAAGGCTTAAACTTCGCACCCACTAAGGGACCTAACCCCATAGACCTCTTTATAGACTTCAACAAATTTATCAGAAAGTTAACTCTTTGTAGACATTTTGAAAAACTCAATACCAAGGAAAATGTTGAATTTCTTAAAAATATCTCAGAAACTGACCTAGAACTACTAAATACATTGGAGGAACTTTACCTAGAAAATGAAAACCCCACCCAGAATATTTATTATTATTATTATTATTATTATTATTATTATCAGGTATTTGTAGAGTGCAAACAGATTCCGCAGCGCTGTAAACATAGTCAGTATACAGGATAGCTTTTGTAGGGATCAAGTTGGTAGAGGGCCCTGCCAAGAGTTTCACTGTTGTAGTCGGCTCTTATAAGGGCAATCTTCAAACAGCTGGGCCCAAGAGCTTACATTCTAAGGGGTTCAAGGGGAAAGCAATGGAGTTAGGAAAGGTTAGTGTTGGTTGTATGCCTCCCTGAATAGTAGAGTTTTTAGGGAGTGCTTGAAGCTGTTAAAACTAGGGGAGAGTCTTATGGAGCAAGGCAGGGAGTTCCACAAGATGGGGGCCAGTCTGAAGAAGTCCTGTAAACGGGACTGTGAGGAAGTAACAAGAGAGGAGGAGAGGAGGAGATCCTGAGCTGATCGAAGGGGACGGGAGGGAGAGTATCTGGAGACAAGTTCTGAAATGTAGGGGGGAGCAGTGCAGTTGAGAGCTTTGAATGAAAGAGTGAGGATTTTATGTTTAATCCTAGAGGCAAGAGGAAGCCAATGAAGGTATTGGCAGAGAGGTGCAGCATATGAAGAGTGACGAGTAAGGAAGATGAGCCTGGCAGAGGCATTCATAATGGATTGTAAAGGAGCTATGCAGCAGCTAGGTAGACCAGAGAGGACGAAGTTGCAGTAGTCGAGGCGGGAAAGGATGAGAGAGTGGATTAAAATCTTAGTTGTATCTTGTGTAAGGAAATGTCTAATTTTAGAGATGTTTTTAAGGTGGAAGCGGCAGGCTTTAGCCAAGGACTGAATGTGAGGAGTGAAGGAAAGATCTGAGTCAAGTGTGAATCCAAGACATCGGGCATGCGGGGTAGGGGTAATGATGGAATTATCAACAGTTATAGAAATTTGAGGGTGGAGGCATTGGAAGAAGGGGGAAAGATAAGGAGTTCAGTTTTGGAGAGATTTAGCTTAAGGTAGTGAGAGGACATCCAAGATGAGATGTGAGAAAGACAGTTAGTGACACGGGTAAGGAAGGAGGTAGGTCTGGTGCAGAGAGGTAGATTTGGGTGTCATCAGCATGCAAATGATATTGAAACCCATGGGACTTTATTAAGGAACCTAATGATGATGTGTAGATTGAAAAGAGAAGGGGACCAAGGACAGAGCCTTGAGGTACCCCAACAGAAAGTGGTAACAGAGCAGAGGATGCTCCGGAGAAGGCTACACTAAATGTACGTATAGTCAGATAGGAAGAGAACCATGAGAGAGCTGTGTCGCAGATGCCGAAGGATTGGAGGGTTTGGAGAAGAAGAGAGTGGTCAACAGTGTCAAATGCTGCAGACAGGTCAAGGAGGATAAGCAGAGAGAAGTGGCCTTTGGATTTTGCTGTAAGTAGGTCGTTGGTAACCTTGACAATATCTGTCTCTGTAGAGTGATGGGGATGAAATCCAGATTGCAGTGGGTCAAGAAGAGAGTTTAGTGTAAGGAAATGGGATAGACAAGCGTAAACTAGCTTTTCGAGGAGCTTTGAGGCAAGAGGGAGTAGGGAAATAGGGTGGTAGTTGGATGGGGAGGTTGGATCGAGGGAAGGTTTTTTGATGATAGGTGTCACCAGTGCATGTTTTAGAGATTAGGGAAATATACAAGTGCTGAGGGAGAGGTTAAAATGTGTGTGAGTATGGGGGTGAGGGTAGAAGAGAGGGAGGGGAGTAGCTGTGAGGGGATGGGGTCGAGGGGACAAGTAGTGAGTTGGAAGGACAGTATAAGGGCAGAAACTTCATCCTCGTTAACAGGGGCAAAAGAGCTGCATTTTTGGATTTTTGGTTTTTGGATAACTGTGAGCTTTTGAGGGGGTGGGAGATTGATAGTATTTTGAGAGCTGATTTCACTTCTGATGGAGTCAATTTTGTTATTGAAATGGCTGGCAAAATCTTGAGCTGAGAGAGAGGTTGTAATAGGAGGTTGGGGTGGGCGGAGAAGAGTATTGAACATGGAGAAAAGACGTTTTGGGTTAGAGGAAAGAGTAGAGATGATATTAGAGAAGTATTGCTGCTTATAAAGATTAAGGGCAGAATAGTAGGACTTCAGGATGAACTTGTAGTGAAGAAAGTCAGCTGAACTCCGAGATTTCCTCCATTTCAGCAGTACGGCAACATCTGCGTAGGTACTGTGTCAGAGGAGTATGCCAAGGCTGAGGATGAGAGTGTGGGTTCTGAGATATGGTTGGAGGGGCTAGATTGTCAATGACCGATGTAAGGGTGGAGTAATACTGGCAGATAGATTAGTCAGGGCAGGAAAAGGAGGTGATGGATGAGAGGAGAGGTTTTTGAGAGCTAGCGAGCTGTTGCACATCTAGTGACTTAGTGCTTCTGTGAAGTTTGGTGTGAGGGGTAGAGGGAGGGGGAGTTATAGGTAGGGAAGTGATGTTGCAAGTTAGGAGATGATGGTCAGAGAGAGGAAAAGGGGAGTTTGTTAAATTTGAGAGAGTGCATCGATAGGTGAAAATCAGATCAAGGGAATGACCATCTTTGTGAGTGGGAGAGACAGTCCATTGTGACAGGCCGAAAGAGGAAGTGAGTTGATGAAGTTGTTTTGCAGAGGAGGCAGTGGGATTGTCAAAAGGGATGTTGAAGTTGCCGAGAATGAGGGCAGGGGTATCTGAGGAAAGGAAATAAGGAAGCCAGGCAGCAAAGTGATCTAAAAAGTGAGTTGGGGAGCCAAGGGGGCAGTATATGACTGCAACACATATAGAGAGGGGAGAGAATAAACAAATCCGGTGTGCTTCAAATGAAGAAAATGTGAGGGAAGAGAAGGATTGTATTTGTTGAAAGGTGCAACGAGAGGAAAGTAAAATACCAACACCACCTCCTTGTCTATTGCCAGACCTAGGAGTGTGGCCGAAGTGGAGACCCCCGTGTGACAGTGCAGCAGTGGATGCTGTGTCTGAAGCAGAGATCCAGGTTTCTGTAATAGCCAGAAGGTTAATAGAGTGGGAGATAAAGAGATCATGGATAGAAGTGAGCTTGTTGCAAACAGAGCGAGAGTTCCAGAGTGCACAACTGAAGGGGGAGGTGGTTTTAGATGTAAGAGGAATGCGATTAAGGTTACCAGAGTTTTGTTTATGAAGTCTATTGAAAGGCACACAAGGATGTGAAAGGCTAGGAGGTTGTGAGGGACCAGGATTAGGGTAGATGTCGCCAGCAGCTAGTATGAGCAAGAGGGAGAGTGACATGAGATGAGAAGCAGATTTGCAGTAATGAGACTGTTTTTTGGGCTGAAGTGCAGGGGGGAGAGAAAGTGTTTAGGAATAGGTAAAGTTCATGAGTACAAAAATAAGGTAAGTATATGAGAGATGGGCTAATGAACAGTGTAGGTGGAGAGGGAGAAGGAGTAATTGAGTAATGTAGTTTGTTATAGAGACAAGAGGTAGCAAAAAGGAGTATGAAGATATTGAGCATTATCATGAAAGTGGGGACCAACATATAGACATAGAGCAAAATATGTTACAAAACACTCTAATTTAAAACCATCGTCAATCTTCATCCCTACCCAGTCTAAAGGGAATGCACATTTAGTGATTTAGTACAAAAAGAGTTACAATCACTTTGTGAGAATTACACCATTAAAAAAGACAACCTAAGAAGAAATGAAAAAACGGCCCTAAATTCAATAAAAGATATGAATGATATTGTCCTTCGGGAGGCCGACAAAGGAGGGGGTCTAGTTATACAAAACAAAACTGACTACCTTCTAGAAGCCAATAGATTATTGAATAACCCAAAAACTTACAACATTTTACAAGGGGACCCCACTAAAATATTTCAAAAACAATACAGTTCATTAATAGATATGGCTAATCACTTACACATATTAAACAAAAATGAATATAAATATCTGTTGCATGAATTTCCAAAAAAGGCTATCTTTTACCATCTGCCCAAAATTCACAAAGATTTAAACAACCCACCGGGTCGCCCAATAGTGTCAGGAATTGATTCTCTAAAAGCAAGAATCTCCGAATATGCCGACTATTTTTTAAAACCTCTAGTCCCTAACCTAAAATCTTTTCTTAGAGATTCCACTTACACTATATGTAAAGTAAATAAACTAAAATGGAAAGAAACCTTTAGATAGATGACACTAGATGTGTCCTCATTCTACACAAGTATATCCCATGAATTAGGAATCTCAGCAATAAAACATATACTATATAAAACTGAACTCTCTAAAGAACAACAGGAATTAATTTTAGATTGCATTAGATTTGGTTTGTAAAAAAACTATTTTGAATTTGCAAAGAAATTCTATTTACAAATTAGTGGAACCGCTATGGGTACAACTATGGCACCCAGCTACGCAAATCTTTACATGGGAGTATGGGAAGAGAACCATATATACCATAACAACCCTTTTCAGGAAAACATCATTTGGTGGGGCAGATACATCAATGATATTATACTAATTTGGGAAGGAGATGACTGCCACCACCAAATTCCTACAATACATTAATGAGAACTCATTTAATCTTCAGTTCACATCCAAGATTTCAAAAGAAAATATTGAATTCTTGGATTTAGTTCTATTCAATGAAGATTCACAAATTTACACCAAGTTATATCTCAAGACAACAGATTGTAATGGATATTTGAGAGCTGACAGTGGTCACTATAAGCCATGGATACAAAACATAACCTATGGGCAATTCCAACGGCTAAAATGGAATTGCACCAAAGATAGTGACTATAATAAGGAAGCCAAAATACTAAAAGAAAAACTAATACAGAAGAAATACCCTAAAAAACTTTTAGACAACTCCATAAATAAAGTTAATAATATGGATATAAATCAACTATTAATTTCTAACAAAGAGAACGGTCTACATACTAAAAAGAACAATAATGTAGGGATCATAACCACCTATAATGAGGCAGCCCCAGAAATCAAAAGGATTTTGAAAAAATACTGGCCAATTCTAGAACAAGACAAGTTCCTTAAAAAGAGTATAGGCCCTGCCCCAAAAATCATATTTAGAAAAAATAGATGTCTCAAACAAATTTTAACACCCAGCAGATTAAAAGAACCTATTTCAAAATCCAATTGGCTAACCTCAACCTCAAAATGTTTTTTTCAATGTAATAGGGCCAAATGCAAAGGATGTGAGCATGCTTATGATAAAAAAAAAAAAAAAAATAATTCAAAGACTTTCCCACACAAGAAATGTACGATTAACAATCTAACAAACTGCAAAAGTACTTTTGTTGTATATTTATTAGAGTGTTCCTGTAATTTGCAGTACATTGGACGCACGAAACGCCCATACAAAAAGAGACTTCTAGAACATATAAAAACTATAGAAGCAGGGTACAAAGGACACAGTGTCTCTAGACACTTCAAAAAAATACATAAACAAGATCCAAAGTTTATTAAAGGTACGATTTTAGAACAAGTACAAGCCCCAATCAGAGGCCGTGATAGGTTCCAAATGTTAAGACAACAAGAAACTTATTGGATCCACTATATGGGAACCATGAACCCAGCAGGGCTCAATGAAAACATTAATTTAGCAGCCTTTCTTTAAACCAGCCAGTAATTAACAATTGACATGGTCTAATTTCAGTTACCTCCTCCCTAAGTTATATAATAACATTGCAAACAATTAATAGATTTCAAAATTCAACAAATATACTAGTTATTTAATATATGTAGAGTCAAAAATAGGGTCAAATAGAGTTGGCACTAACATACCCCTTAACGTCTAACACATCTAATTTCATTATCTATACAAAGGCAGACAGTAGGGAGGAGAACAATCAAATGTACACCACGTTCAAAACATATAGGGAACTTGGACCTGAGGTAGACAACATTTTTGAGACACTACAGAGCAAACGCAATGGGTTGCTATAGTTACTAGAAACAACATGTCCTCTTAGGCTTCCATAGCCAATAACACGCCACGTCAAATACGTCAAATAAAGTTGGCTCTAACATACCTCTTAACGTCTAACACATCTAAGTTCCCAATCTGTACAAAGGCAAACATCAGGGAGGAGAACAATCGAATATACACCTCCCTCGAAACATATAGGGGACTAGGATCTAAGGCAGGTAACACTTTCGAGAAACAGCAAAACAAACGCCCACTATTTTGCTTTTAAATCAGAACTGCCGGATACCTGTCCATACACTTACCTCTGACGAAGAAGTCTGTCGTGACTTCAAAACACATAAGGAAACAGTAAGTGGGCGGACAGGTTCTTCCAGTTTCGGCTAAACATTGACCTTTTGTATCACACAGCTGATACACACTAGCGCTATATATATTTTTTCTAATCCTTGTTTCTAGCAGATAGGTGGATTCTATCTTACTGCTTATATTTGATTTTCCAAGAAATCCACAGTTATTATTGCTTAAAACAATTATTATATTCATATTTATTATTTTTATTTTTATTTGAATATATGCATTTTCACCACTGTGCATTCCACTAATCAGCACTGGGGACATTGCTATTCTCTAAACGCTTGTGAATTACTCACAAGGGGATTATATCAGTGCTGCTATACTCCTACTATAAGTAGACTCAAGGTACAGACCCCAGAAACTTACATAGCAGGCAAGTTGGGAAAATCTGCACCTGAGAACCTACATAGAAGGTCATACTACTTGGCGGCATCATTTGTGACACTTACAGTCAAAACACCAACCATACTATCAGTGTTGAGATAAAGCTTTTATCTTACCTCATACACGATTGAGGCTTATTAATGTAAGCGCAATACTTTGTATATATAATAAATTCTGTTTATGCTATACAGTATCACGCTATGTGTTTTTCTTTTTCTTTTCCTACATAACTTGGAATATCATCTGAGAGGACAAAGATTCTCACCACCTGAGAGGAGAAAAGGTTCTCACCAACATTTGAAGGAAAAACAGAGTCCAAAATTTCCATTAAATTCGTAAGGCTCCGATAATACCAAGGGAACAACAAAGCAGTCTAGGAAATTCGGAGGACATTGTGCTCAGATTAAAAGATATAACCATCTTTACCCAGCAAGAGCGATAACCTTACCTTATATGATTAGGGTTATAGCTGGTAAGCAAGAAATATCTACTTTATTTCCATACCAGAGGAAGTCTCTTTCGAAGGAAAAACATTTCTTCAGCACATATATATAAAAAACTGTGTATAAACTGTTTTTTCCACATATTGGAGACATTAAGTTCAGCAGAGTGCCTTGTTATTTTTTTTTGACTGTTCTCTTTTTTTTAATAATTGTTACAGTGATAGGGGTACACTGTGTTAATATCTAGGCAGCACACTAACTGATTCCTATTGGGACACCAATCACTGTGCTTTATTCATATCAATTATCTATTTCACTCACCCCTGTATACATCAAGTAGGGGCTTGTATTGATACCAAATATTTTTTTCAGAACAGCGGTCCCACCCCTTGCTCTCTCCCCCCTTTCTTTTGCTCTCTCTTCCCCCCTCTCTTTTGCTTTCTTTCCCCCCTCTCTTTTGCTTTCTCTCCCCCCTCTCCTTTTTTCTCTCTCTCCCCTCTTTTGCTCTCTCTCTCCCCTCATTTGCTCTCTCTCTCCCCTCTTTGGCTCTCTCCATCCTTTCTTTTGCTCTCTCTCCCCCCCCCCCCTCTTTGGCTCTCCCCCCCCCCTCTTTGGCTCTCTCCCCTCTTTTGCTCTCTCTCCTCTTTGGCTCTCTCTCTCCCCTCTTTGGCTCCCCCCCCTTTGGCTCTCTCTCCCCCCTCTTTGGCTCTCTCTCCCCCCTCTTTGGCTCTCTCTCCCCCCCTCTTTGGCTCTCTCTCCTCTTTGGCTCTCTCTCTCCCCCCTCTTTGGCTCTCCCCTCCCCTTTGGCTCCCCCCTCCCCTTTGGCTCTCCCCCCCTCTTTTGCTCTCCCCTCCCCTCTTTGGCTCTCTCCCCCTCTTTTGTTCTCTCCCCCCCTCTTTGGCGCTCCCCCCCCCCTCTTTGGCTCTCTCCCCCTCTTTTGTTCTCTCCCCCCCTCTTTGGCGCTCTCCCCCCCCTCTTTGGCTCTGCCCCCCCCCCTCTTTGGCTCTCTCTCCCCCCTCTTTGTCTCTCTCTTTGGCTCTCTTTCCTCTTTGGCTCTCTCTCTCTCCCCCCTCTTTGGCTCTCCCCCCCTTTAGCTCTCCCCCCCCCTTTGGCTCTCCCCCCCCCTCTTTGGCTCTCTCTCCCCCCTCTTTGGCTCTCTCTCCCCCCTCTTTGGCTCTCTCTCCTTTTTGGCTCTTTTTCCTCTTTGGCTCTCTCTCTCCCCCCTCTTTGGCTCTCCCCCCCTTCTCTTTGGCTCTCCCCCCCCTTCTCTTTGGCTCTCTTCCCCCCCTTCTCTTTGGCTCTCCCCCCCCCCCTTCTCTTTGGCTCTCTCTCCCCCCCTTCTCTTTGGCTCTCTGCCCCCCCTTCTCTTTGGCTCTCTGCCCCCCCCTTCTCTTTGGCTCTCTGCCCCCCCACTTCTCTTTGGCTCTCTGCCCCCCCTTCTCTTTGGCTCTCTGCCCCCCCGCCTTCTCTTTGGCTCTCTGCCCCCCCCTTCTCTTTGGCTCTCTGCCCCCCCTTCTCTTTGGCTCTCTGCCCCCCCTTCTCTTTGGCTCTCTGCCCCCCCTTCTCTTTGGCTCTCTGCCCCCCCCCTTCTCTTTGGCTCTTTTCCCCCCCCTTCTCTTTGGCTCTCTGCCCCCCCCTTCTCTTTGGCTCTCTGCCCCCCCCTTCTCTTTGGCTCTCTGCCCCCCCCTTCTCTTTGGCTCTCTGCCCCCCCTTCTCTTTGGCTCTCTGCCCCCCCCCTTCTCTTTGGCTCTCGGCCCCCCCCCCCTTCTCTTTGGCTCTCTGCCCCCCCTTCTCTTTGGCTCTCTGCCCCCCCCTTCTCTTTGGCTCTCTGCCCCCCCCCCCTTCTCTTTGGCTCTTTTCCCCCCCCTTCTCTTTGGCTCTCTGCCCCCCCCTTCTCTTTGGCTCTCTGCCCCCCCCCTTCTCTTTGGCTCTCTGCCCCCCCTTCTCTTTGGCTCTCTGCCCCCCCTTCTCTTTGGCTCTCTGCCCCCCCCCTTCTCTTTGGCTCTCTGCCCCCCCCCCTTCTCTTTGGCTCTCTCCCCCCCCCTTCTCTTTGGCTCTCTGCCCCCCCCCCTTCTCTTTGGCTCTCTGCCCCCCCCTTCTCTTTGGCTCTCTGCCCCCCCTTCTCTTTGGCTCTCTGCCCCCCCCCCTTCTCTTTGTCTCTCTGCCCCCCCCCTTCTCTTTGGCTCTCTGCCCCCCCCTTCTCTTTGGCTCTCTGCCCCCCCCCCTTCTCTTTGGCTCTCTGCCCCCCCCCCCCCTCCTGCTCCCTCTCTGGCTCTGTCTTCGCGGGACCCCGCCCGGCCACGCCCCATCGCGGCAACACCCGCCCGACCACGCCCCTCGCGACGCCCGGTCACGCCCCCCGCGACGCTCCCGTCGGCCACAAACAGCTGTGAGGTCTGGGGAGCGCGTTGCCGCTTCTCACGCAGCAGACCTCACAGCTGTTGAGTAGCTTGCGCTCCCTATCTCACAGCTGCTTGAGGTGCGCGAGAATAGAATCTAAGGCCAAGTGTTTGTCTGTACTGCGCATGACGGCTTCAGACAAACACTTGTCTTTTATAATATAGGATTATACGGCACATGTTATACACTCTAAGAGAGGTACACTAAAGATACCACTTAGGTTTTAGCGCTGGTGCTTTCTCTTTACACTATATATATATATATATATATATATATATATATATATATATATATATATACACATTGCTTGTACTCATAGTTTCATAGCCATTCATTAGACCCAAGCATTTTTTAATTTATGACTAAGTAAGCTGTACAGTCATTGAGGAGCCATGGCAAAACACAGAGGGTGGGGGCTTGTAAAAACAAAGCCGGAAACCGGTTTAAATATTAGAGATTGTGTGTTACCACGGTCTTTGTAAGTGGATGATTTTTCTTATGCATTGAACATAAGCTTAGATACTAGTAGACAGTCTTCCAGTTTGCAGTTTAGGGCATTTTTTTTTTATTATTATTATTTTTTTTCTGCTGTGTTGTGATCTCTCTTCAACCCTCCTGCCAACCCTGATCCCTCCCAAACAGATAAGCCACCCCTCTTGCAGACAGCTGCCAGTACCTAATTTATATGTATTTTTATTTTTTTTAATGTATTTATTGTTTCTGCACTTTAGTGCTCCCCACCTTCCTCTTTCTCGGGATTGCTATAAAGGACCTCCCACCTTCCTTCCCACACCTCCCGCTGGCACCAATGGAGCGCTGTGTCACTGGTCTGTGCAACTGTCCGTAATGATCTGGCAATCTGAATTCATATGGTAACAGAGCACCACCGATTGTGCTCCATTACCATATGAAGGAATATGCTTCCAGCAGTTTGGACATAGATCTATGTTATGCGGTAAGATGAGCTATGTACGGCATGACGTAGATCTATGTCTTTTTGGGCAAGGGGTTAATGCAGGTAACATCCGTTGGCCAGATATGTTGTTCTCAAGGTACTAAAAACTACATTTAGATAATTCCAACAGGGGCTACATAGTTTTGATGACATTTCTTAGAGAATTATGCAAACTCAGAGCTTTAGATAATCTGGCCTTCAGAATAGTAACAGCTATTATTTCAGATATCTATATATACTCATAGTTAATAAAAATAAAAATTTACAGAGAGTGCATATATTATTGAACTTGCAATCTGGAAAGAGCGAGTGAATTTAGTAGTATATGCTCTGTTGTGAACGAGTTTGGACTCAGTGTGCACGGAGGCTCATCCCTTATATAAAAACCTGGTAAAAATTGCACAATTTTTTTGAAGATCTCTTAGAAAGATACAAAGCAGCAAGCAGTGGGTAAATATTTACAATTTAAAAGAAGTATAGTCATGTAAAATAAAAATTATTATGTATTTTGCATAGACACTTGTATCTGCCATTTTATATACAATTCATGCCAGAATGGATCTGGGCCATTAACAAACTCCAGAATCCTTGCAAAAGTTGTCAAAAACCCATATAGAGATAGAAAAACAGTGCAAAGTTTGGCTATCCACATAACCTAAAAGATGCATTTAGATGGGTTAGCAGTGGTGAGGATGGAAACAGATTGCAATAGTTAAATATTTATAACAAAAACTACAGCAAATTCTCTTTAAAATTACATGTTCATATTCCGTTTTATACAAAAATAACTTGCTATAATCACTCATAGCATAGATACAGTATTATGTAAATGACCATCAAGACCCCTTGTTTTAAAGGGACAGACTACACCAGAATTGTAAAAAAATACACCTAAATTACGAGTTTTGCGTTAACAGGGGTTTACAAACCCGACATTAACCGCAAAAAAGTGAGCGAAGAGCAAAATTTAGCTACACATCTCACCTCAATACCAGCGCTGCTTACGGTAGCGGTGAGCTGGCTAAACGTGCTCGTGCATGATTTCCCCATAGTAATCAATGGAAGAGAGCCGGCTGAAAAAACCTAACACCTGCAAAAAAGCAGCGTAAAGCTCCTAATGCAGCCCCATTGATTCCTATGAACCCCGAGTCTAAACACCCCTAATCTTTTACTTATTAACCCCTAATCTGCCACCTTCAACATCGCCGACACCTACATTATATTATTAACCCCTAATCTGCCGCTCCGGACACCGCCGCCACCTACATTATAGTTATGAACCCCTAATCTGCTGCCCCCAACATCACCGAACCCTACATTATATTTATTAACCCCTAATCTGTCACCCACAACGTCGCCGCCACTATTATAAACATATTAACCCCTAAACCTATGTCTAACCCTAACCCTAACACTCCCTAACTTAAATATAATTTAAATAAATCTAAATAAAATTACTACAATTACCTAAATAATTCCTATTTAAAACTAAATACTTACCTATAAAATAAATCCTAAGATAGCTACAATATAACTGATAGTTACATTGTATCTATCTTATCTTTATTTTTATTTTACAGGCAACTTTGTATTTATTTTAACTAGGTACAATAGTTATTAAATAGTTATTAACTATTTAATAACTACCTAGTTAAAATAAAGACACATTTACCTGTAAAATAAAACCTAAACTAAGCTACAATTACACCTAACACTACACTATAATTAAATAAATTAACTAAATTAAATACAATTAATTACAATTAAATTATCTAAAGTACGAAAAAAACAAACACTAAATTACAGAAAATAATAACAAAACAAAATATAAAAGCCCCCAAAGGGGGGCGGAGCTTAGCCACGCTGGATGATGGCTGCTTTTTGCTAGAGCTCCCATCTCCTTTCCCGGCAAAAATAGCTCTAGGGGCATGTAGCTAACTCATAAACCTCCTCTAACTGTCCCTTTGAAACTCTTAAAGCCCACCACAACCCTCTTTACACTGCTTCCTAACCTTTTCTCAAGACGGCGGGATAATGGAACAGAAAAATACCGGAGGGAAGAACAACTGGTAGCCCCGGAACCATAATCACTGCCGAGCCTGTTAGATCACCTACCGCACATATCAAGAACTTATTGCACACCCGGACCATCCCAGCACTAAGAGGAGAACTCTGCGCTAAGCAATTGAATACCTGTTTAAACTCCGGGCAAGCTGTGTATATTGCGGCTCTGCCGGTCGCCATCTTGCTTCTACGTAGCCACCCGCTACCACAGTGCTTGCAGTAGATCATAGGACAGATCGGATCAAGCAAAGTACAGCGGCACTCTGAATCGTAAAAAGTGAGTACCTGGCTTTTTTTTTCTTACACTGGGGGCCTGCATCACTGGATTGGGGTCTAAACATCCCAGATCAATAACACTCCGTGAGGCAAATCACAAGTAGAGAGCCTGCGCTGCAGGCCGGGGGGCCTCTTAGGCACCACTCTGAAGCTAGCTGAACACACTCTGGGGGACATAAAGAACGATTGAAGGCCTGATAGTTCCCATCTCATTTACTCTCCCCCACGGCCTCAGAATAAAGAACAAGTGCACTAACTGCACATCACAAAGTACAACCGGATACTCTCTCAGTTACACCAATGTAGAAGCCAGATCTCCCTCCACTAACATATATATATCTCAACTGTCAAGACACACCTAGGGAGCTTGCAACACCATTTGCTTGGTAATATAACAGCATTCTGTCCATTTTGCCTGCGTTTTATGCATCCTGCCACCAATGTAATGCCTTGCAAGAAGCATAACAAAGCCGATAAACCCATAACTAATAAAACCTTAAACCATTACCTTAAGCCAGCAGAGGCCCCTACGCCTACACACTCAGCTGAAATACCATCCTCCTTACCATCTAGCTCTGTCCAGATGCAGTTTGAGGAGAACCCTACAGATATGTATCTCACTAAAAGGGACATTACACACCTTTCCTCAAAAGAGGACATTAAGGAAGTTATGCAGGAGATGAGGAGTCTGTTTGGGGATCTTCGCAGGGATATTGGAGCACTCGACCAGAGGGTTGTCACTCTGGAGGAAAAACAGGCAGCCACAGAAAAACAGGCCCAGACTAACACCATACAATTAACTGAACACACACATAAAATCAACGCTCTAACCGACAAGCTAGAAGACCTAGAAAATAGGTGCCGCCGCAATAATTTGCGAATAAGGGGGGTCTCAGAGACTGTTTTCCCCCCTGCCATAGAAGGCTACCTTCAAGCTTTATTTAAAATCATTAAAGACAACCAGGCTGCTGATGACATTGCTATTGAAAGAGCTCATAGAGCTATTAGACCTAAACCTCCCCCAAAAGCACCGCCAAGGGACATTATAGTAAAATTCTCACGATACAAAGACAGAGAGGAAATCCTCCGTTGCGCTAGGACCAAACACCCTGTCTATCATGCAGGCGAGGAAATCTCTATATTTGCTGATCTCTCTCAATCTACCCTGCAAAAAAGGAGAGAGATGGCTCCTTTAACCTCTGCACTGAGGAGGCATAAAATACAGTACAGGTGGGGATTCCCTGTTTCTCTCATAGTCTCCTATAAAAACAAATCAGCTACCTTTCGACCTGGCGATGATCCTGAATCATTCTGTAACGACCTCTCATTTCCATTTGTCTTAAAAGAAGTTAGTGGTGCAGCCCTCCAAACTACAAGAGAACCACAGACCTCTTCTAGTCCCTCTGAATAAGACATTCTCAAGATGAGCGGTCCCTCTGGGGCCCGTGACCAATCTTTTTCCTGCTAAAGGGACCCTTTTTGTGAATCTCTGCTGCTCAAAATTACGGATAAAGAACAGAGAGAGAAACGGATATAGGAAAGGAAGGCAGGATAATTGGAGAAAAAAGGAAACAGCAAAACTTAAAGAGCATGATCTGGCTCCCACTCATTGCTTGACTGTAGTGGACAGATCTCAAAACTTATACTTTGGACACCTTGATAAGGGACATTAAAGTTCTTTTATTACAGGAAACCGTATCCTTTTTGTGCTAAGGGCTGTTTATAGGCCCAACAAATTACTCTTCTATATAATGTCCTGCCAACAATCTTTTATTTGTTTTTTTTTTTCCTTGTTCTTGTTTTCTGTATGAATCGTTGAAATGTTGATGTTCTTTCTTATTGCTCATTGCATATGTTTAATTTGGTATACATTTTAAGTGCTCTATAGACCTTTTAGTGGTCTATCTTATTACACAAAGTGGTTAATTGGGGGGACACGTCCCAGTGCTAACTAAAAGGGACAGTTAAACTTGCTTCTCTCCACACCCCCCCCCCCTCCCTCCCTTTTCCCTCGCTGCTCTCTCTAATTACCTACGTCCCCTACCCCCCCCTTTCCCATCCTTCCTGCCCTTCCTTCCATTCCCCCCAATCCCCTACCCTTCTCTCCCTTATCCACCCTCTACCTTCCCTTGGGTATAGATCAGATACCTACTAAACCAGGATCACCAGAGTAACCTTAAACGTTCTAAGTATCTTGAAAATGCTGATTAGAGGATTGATAAAAGTTTATACTTGTTTCTTATATAATAAGTGAAATGTTATTTAAGTGTTCATGTTTATCCGGATTTATATTCTGATGGACCCTCCAGATCCATACATGGTATTCCCTGCCTCAACCAGGGACAAAACTAGAGGACAGGCTCCACTTTTGTTCATAAAAGACAATTGAATCAGTGGATCTCTGCTCTACTCTTTCTCCCTCTTCCAATACCTACATTACCTCTCCTTCTCCATTCTTGTCTTCCTCCCCCAACATCCTCACCTCCAACTCTACCATTCTCTGCTCCATTTCCTTTCCAGTCATACCTCTTTTCCCCTCCCGCCCTACCCCCTTTTATTAGAATGAGTTACATGCCTTATAGAATAAATACTACATAACACTTACATCTTTACAAGCCGGACAAGGAGATACTTCCCCCAGGAGTCTCTACCTTTCTTCTCTTCTCCTCGTACTTTAGAAAGGAGTTCTTCCCTTTTTACTCTTTTTTCATTCTTGAACCCTCTTCTTCCCTGACTGCTTGGAGGGCTCTCCCTTACTTAACTCTTTCTTTAGCTTTTTTCTTGCCTCATCCAAGCCCCCCTCCCTTCCCTTTTTTTTTTTTTTTCAGCCATGGCGGGTAAAATGAGTAGATTTCAGGAGCATAATCTGCAAATCTCCACTATAAATGTCAAAGGTCTCAATAGCCCTGGCAAAAGATCAATAGCTAGTAGAGAATTCTCCAGATTAAGGAGTCAGATTCTCATGATCCAGGAAACACACTTCCAGAAGGGTAAAGAACCTAGGTGGCTCACCCCTCAATTTCCCGTAGCCAGTTTTGCCTCAGGACCAAAAAAAAAGGGAGGAGTAGGTGTCCTAATTCATAGATCTCTCCCCTTTCAGGTCACACAAATTGACAAAGACCCCGAGGGTCGGTATATCCTTATGACGGGACAACTGTTTGGTCAACATCTTTCGCTGTTGAACATTTACGCCCCAAACCAGGCACACACCGCCTTCTTTAGAAAAATTTCAAACTTAATCCTGGACCGGGTCAAAGGGACCCTGTTTCTAGCAGGGGACTTCAACTTGGCCTTTGAGCCTGGGCTTGACTCCTCTAGAGGAGTCTCGTCCATCCCTAGATCCAAACTAAAAACAATAAAGAACATATTTCACAACCTCCACTTGCATGATACTTGGAGGACGTTACACCCACAGACTAAAGACTACACTTACTATTCTCCCCCACATAACTGCTACTCTAGGATCGACCATATATTTACTGACGCAGATGGTTTATCACTGACTAACCATTGTGAGATTGGCCAGATTACCTGGACCGATCACGCCCCAGTAACATGCTCGGTTCAATGGCCGGATCTTCCTATTACAACTAAAATTTGGAGGTTGGACAAGTCCCTTTTAGATGACCCCATTGCGCTTGCAGAGTTGAACAGAGACGTCACAGAGTACTTTTTGTTAAATGGTAACTCGACGGCCTCAATACAGTGCGAATGGGAAGCCCATAAATCCGTTATGCGCGGTATACTTATCAAACGAAGAGCGAGAATCCTTAAGCAAGCTAGAGAGAAACATACATATCTCCTGAATAGAATAGGCACCCTGGAAAGGGCTCATAAACACAATACATCAAATGACACAATTAGAGATGATCTTGTTAAAACTAGAGCCGACCTCAAAGCACATTTAATAAAGATACATCAACGTAACGCTCTCCATCTGAGGCAATATTACTATGAGGGTGGGGACAAGCCAGGCAAGGTGCTGGCCAGATGTTTGCGGAGAAAGCAACTGTCCACTTACATCCATCACCTTCAATCTTCGGAGGGTCATCTAATAAAAAGCAATAAAAATATAGCATCCACTTTTAGACAATACTATAACACATTGTACAATATCCAGCAGCTGGGGGAACGGGTACAGGGAGTAGATTCTCCTCCAGAACATGTAGACCAATTTGACAGTTACTTTCAGGGATTAGATCTGCACACCTTAAATGAGGAAGAGAAATCACACTTAGAATCACTTATCACACTTGAGGAAGTAAAACAAGCTATCAAAGATTCCCCATCCGGGAAGAGTCCGGGGCCAGACGGTTACACTATGGGATACTACAAGAAACTATCAGACGTTTTGGCCCCTCATCTCCTAAAACTATTTAATAACCTGAGAGAACATCCATCCCTATCTAAGAATCTATTAGAGGCCCATATCACTGTTCTCCCCAAACCGGGAAAATCACCGACTAAGCCCGAGAACTTCCGACCCATCTCTCTCATTAATACGGATATGAAAATCCTAGCGAAAATTCTGTCCACTAGATTAAATAAATACCTTCCTAATCTGATTTCTGGCGACCAGTCTGGATTTATCCCGGGTCGGGAAGCCAGAGATAATGTCATTAAAACTATCCATCTTATTAACTTCGCTAAGGCCTCCGGCACACCCCTAGTCCTCTTTTCATCAGACGCGGAGAAGGCCTTCGACAGGGTTCGTTGGTCTTTTCTGCGTCGAGCTATGATTGAGATGGGAATACCAGAACCCTTTTTAAATATGTCCTTTGCCCTGTACTCCAACCCCAACGCGAGAATAAGAGTTAACAACACCTTGTCAGAACCTTTTCTTATAAACAACGGCACAAGGCAGGGGTGTCCACTGTCGCCCCTGCTCTTTGCCATCTCTATTGAAATCTTAGCCCAGAAGGTTAGAAACAACAGTAACATTAAAGGCCTCAAAATAGGCCAATTGGAACATAAACAAGCGCTATACGCTGATGACATTCTTTTCTCCCTGACTGAGGCAGAGAGCTCCGTGCCTGAACTGTTATCGGAACTGGAAGCGTATGGCAGGGTTTCTAACTTTAAACTTAATATCTCAAAATCAGAAATATTGAACATTAACACGTCCTCCACAATTCTACAGAACATTAAAGACACCTATGGAGTCCCTTGGGCAACAGGTACACTGAAATATTTGGGTGTTCACCTGACCACCAATATTCAAGACCTATTCAAATTTAATTATAGCCCCTTGAAAAATGATATAGCACGGGATTTATCCTCCTGGAGAAACAAACCTCTGTCCTGGCTAGGCAGGATAGGGGTCATAAAAATGAATGTCCTCCCCCGTATCCTATACCTGATGCAGGTGCTACCCATACAGCTCCCAGATAACTATCTCCCCCAACTGCAAAAGATAATAGATCAGTTCATATGGGCTGGCACTAGCCCCAGAGTTCCAAGGAAAACACAATATCTTCCCAGGGATAATGGAGGGTTGGGGATTCCAAACCTTACGGCTTATAAACAAGCAATTGTACTCCGTCATATAGCAGAATGGGCACACAATTCTGACAACAAGATTTGGCTTCAACTAGACAGGGATATTTTCAAGGTAAATAATGTAGCAACACTAGCTTGGACGCCTACACAACAGAGGCTCAAACACATACAACAGTACTCCATCACGATGTATATATTACTAGAGTGGGACAAAATACTCTCTACTACGACACATATCTCTTCTAGATTTGGCCCGCTCTCCCCGCTGCTCGAGAATGTAGACCTTCCCTATCATAAACTGAAAAATAAATTCTCGACCCCATACCCCCTTAGAGACGGTTCTATCTGTTTCATCTCAGAAGGGGGTAAGCTGAAAACACAGCAGACTCTGGCAGAGACCCATGGGGGAATCTTCTCCTCATGGCTCCATTACAACCAACTAATTCATTATATTTCGCATCACAAACACAGACCAGACTTTGGTAGAGCCCTCACACAATTCGAAAAGCTCTGTATACAACCTAATTATCCTAGCCACTTGATATCCAAATTATACAAACTTACTGTTGCCCCTCCCACTGCCCCCCTACCTTCATATACAATTTCATGGCAACGGGAACTTAATCAAAATATAGACCCCGAGATTTGGTTGAGAGCATTTAAGCTCATCAAACGCTCGTCAGTGTCGGCTAGGATACAAGAAATCCACATCAAATTAGCGGTCCGATGGTACCTGACACCATTGAGATTGAGCAAAATGTTTCCTGGCACAACCAACACCTGCTGGCGAGGGTGTGGAGAGATAGGCTCTCTCCTTCACATCTGGTGGAGCTGCCCACACTTGAAGGGTTTCTGGAGTGGGGTATTCCAGGCCATGTCGGATATATTGGGCGTAACGGTCTCGTTAGTGCCCGAAACATTACTATTCTGCTCCATGCCCCAGCTTTCAGGAAGGGGTAAACAAGCATTGTTCCTGTTGATGTTGACAGCAGCTAAAAAGATTATTCCAAAATATTGGAAATCACAAACGACCCCCTCTGAACAAGAATGGCGCAATCAGGTGGAAGATCTGTTACTACTCGAGAGATATCACTACCTGAAAAGTCATAAATTAGAAACTTATGAACTTATAATTGCTTACTGGAACAAAACCATATAGTGCCTTTGGCTGTTTTTTTTTTTTTTTTTTTTTTTTTTTTTCTCCTCCCTCCCTCCCCTCTCTCCCTTTCTTTCTTCTTCTTCTTCTCCCCTTTTTCTTTCCGCCAGGACCTTCTGGCACGTACACCTATCAGTATAAAAAATGTTTTGCATTTGTTTTGAAGGGAAAAAAAAAAATGGAAAATTGGGTTCTATCTTTGAAAAGATGCCCGATAAAGGACCATTCATTCTCTATAACCTTCCTAAATGACTGGAGATTATAAGAGTTTTAAGATTAGCTTTCATTATGTATAGTTAGTTTACCGATCACCCTAATCTAGTACCACTGATTATGTAATTATCACTGTCATTGGAAACTCTGTGTCTTTGTTGTGTAATGATGGATGTTCCATTCTCTTTGTAACGTTTGATGAACCTTAATAAAAAATATCTTAAAAAAAAAAAAAAAAAAAAAAAGCCCCCAAAAATAAAAAAGCCCTACCCTACATAGAATTCTATCAGCCAATCGGAACGAAGGGACGCCATCTTGGATGACGTCACTTAAAGAAACCTTCATTCAGTCGTCGGCCATCGGGCTCCGTGCCAAATGGATGAAGATAGAAGATGCCGTCTGGATGAAGACTTCTGCCCATCTGGAAGGACCTCTTCTGCCCGGCTTGGATGAAGACTTCTGCCCGTCTGGAGGACTACTTCTGCCTGGTTTGGTGAAGACATCTCACGGTAAGATGATTTTCAGGGGGTTAGTGTTAGGTTTTCTTTAAGGGGGGATTGGGTGGGTTTTAGAGTAGTTGGTTGTGTGGGTGGTGGGTTTTAATGTTGGGGGGGGTATTTGTGCTTTTTTTACAGGTAAAAGAGCTGATTACTTTTGGACAATGCCCCGCAAAAGGCCCTTTTAAGGGCTATTTGTAATTTAGTGTAGGGTAGGGCTTTTTTATTTTGGGGGGCATTTTTATTTTGTTAGGGGGATTAGAGTAGGTGTAATTAGTTTAAAAATCTTGTAATTATTTTATTATTTTCTGTAATTTAGTGTGGGGGGTTCGTACTTTAGATAATTTTTTTTAAATTGTAATTAATTGTATTTCGTTTACTTAATGGGGGGTAGTTATCATCGTGTCAACTTTCCTGCCTTCGCCGGCCCAATATGCCCGCCTAAGCTCGCCTACCTTCGCTGCCGCGGACCTGAAAAAATACGCCTAAGTTATCAATAAATCTGTCAAAAAGCCACGCACCAAGTACGGGGCGATGAGCAGCAGACTGTGATAGTTATCACTCATCCGATCTCGCTGCTCTTTGGCTTTTTGACAGCTTTATTGCTAGCCTGTCACTAAGCACTCACAGTAAACTACACTGTTCTACCACCTATACCGGCGCCCCCGGAGCCCCCCGCAACTAAATAAAGTTACTAACCCCTAAACCGCCGCTCCTAGACCCCGCCGCAACACTTATAAATTTATTAACCCCTAAACCACCGCTCACGGACACCGCCGCAACCTACATTATACCTAGTAACCCCTATCCTGCCCTCCCTATACCGTCGCCCTCTAAAATAAAGTTATTAACCCCTATCCCGCTGATCTCGCACCTTGCCGCAACTAAATAAATAGTTTAACCCCTAAACCGCCGCTTCCGGACCCTGCCGCAACCTATATTAAATTTATTAACCCCTAATCTGCCCCCCCTACACCGTCGCCACCTATAATACATTTATTAACCCCTATCCTGCCCCCCCACTACACCGCCGCCACTGTAATAAATTTATTAACCCCTAAGTCTAACACTAACCCTAACACCCCCCCTAACTTAAATATTAATTAAATAAATCTAAATAATATTTCTATTATTAACTAAATGAATCCTATTTAAAACTAAATACTTACCTATAAAATAAACCCTAATATACCTACAATATAAATAATAATTATATTGTAGCTATCTTAGGATTTATTTTTATTTTATAGGTAACTTTCAATTTATTTTAACTAGGTACAATAGCTATTAAATAGTTATTAACTATTTAATAGCTTACCGAGCTAAAATAAAGAGAAATTTACCTGTAAAATAAAAACTAACCTAAGTTACAATTACACCTAACACTACACTATACTTTAATAAATTTTTCCTATTTAAAACTAAATACTTACCTGTAAAATAAACCCTAATATAGCTACAATGTAATTAATAATTACATTGTAGCTATTTTAGGATTTATATTTATTTTACAGGTAACTTTGTATTTATTTTAGCTAGTTAGAATAGTTATTAAATAGTTATTAACTATTTAATAACTACCTAGCTAAAAGAAATACAAAATTACCTGTAAAATAAATCCTAACCTAAGTTACAATTAAACCTAACACTACACTATCATTAAATTAATTAAATAAATTAACTACAAATAACTACAATTAAATACAATTACATAAACTAACTAAAGTACAAAAAATAAAAAAGCTAAGTTACAAAAAATAAAAAACATAAGTTACAAACATTTAAAAAATATTACAACAATTTTAAGCTAATTTCACCTAATCTAAGCCCCCTAATAAAATAACAAAGCCCCCCAAAATAAAAAAAATTCCCTACCCTATTCTACATTAAAAAAGTTCAAAGCTCTTTTACCTTACCAGCCCTTAAAAGGGCCTTTTGTGGGGTATGCCCCAAAGAAAACTGCTCTTTTGCCTGTAAAAGAAAAATACAACCCCCCCCCCAACATTAAAACCCACCACCCACATACCCCTAATCTAACCCAAACCCCCCTTAAAATAACCTAACACTAATCCCCTGAAGATCATCCTACCTTGAGTCGTCTTCACTCAGCCGAGCCACCGATGGAACTGAAGAGGAGATCCGGAGCGCCAGAAGTGATCCTCCAAGGGGCGCTGAAGAAGTCTTCCATCCGATGAAGTGATCCTCCAAGCGGCGCTGAAGAAGTCTTCCATCCGGGCGATGTCATCTTCCAAGCGGCGCTGAAGATCATCTTCCATCCGGTCGATGTCATCTTCCAAGCGGGGTCTTCAATCTTCTTGCTTCAGGATCCATCTTCATCCCGCCGACGCGGAACATCCTTCTTCCCCGACGGACTAACGACGAATGAAGGCTCCTTTAAGGGACGTCATCCAAGATGGCGTCCCTTCAATTCCTATTGGCTGATAGGATTCTATCAGCCAATCGGAATTAAGGTAGGAAAAATCTGATTGGCTGATTGAATCAGCCAATCAGATTGAGATTGCATTCTATTGGCTGATCTATTGGCTGATCCCATAGGAATCCCATTGATTTCTATGGGATCCGCCGCCTCCAGGGCGGCGGATTGAAAACCAGGTACGCTGGGCCGGAAAAGTGCTGAGCGTACCTGCTAGTTATTTGATAACTAGCAAAAGTAGTCAGATTGTGCCGCACACAAAAAATTCTACTTATATTTATATTTATATTTATTTAATTAATATTTAAGTTAGGGGGGTGTTAGGGTTAGTGTTACACTTAGGTTTAGGGGTTAATAATTTTATTACAGTGGCAGCGGTGTGGGGGGGCAGGATAGGGGTTAAAAAATGTATTATAGGTGGCGACGATGTAGGGGGGCAGATTAGGGGTTAATAACTTTATTATAGAGGGCGGCGGTATAGGGGGGGCAGGATAGGGGTTACTAGGTATAATGTAGGTTGCGGCGGGGTCAGGGAGCGGCGGTTTAGGGGTTAATATGTATAGAGTAGCTTGCGGTGGGCTCCGGGAGCGGTGGTTTAGGGGTTAATATGTATAGAGTAGCTTGCGGTGGGCTCCGGGAGCGGCAGTTTAGGGGTTAATATGTATAAAGCTTGCGGTGGGCTCCGGGAGCGGCGGTTTAGGGGTTAACATATTTATTATAGTGGCGGTGGGCTCCGGGAGCGGCGGTTTAGGGGGTAATATATTTATTTAGTTGCGGCGGTGTATGGGGGGCAGATTAGGGGTGTTTAGGCTCGGGGAACATGTTAGGGTGTTAGGTGCAGACATCTCCCATAGGAATCAATGGGATGTCTGGCAGCAGCGAACTTGTACTTTCGCTATGGTCAGACTCCCATTGATTCCTATGGGATCCGCCGCCTCCAGGGCGGCGGATTGAAAACCAGGTATGCTGGGCCGGAAAAGTGCTGAGCGTACCTGCTAGTCATTTGATAACTAGCAAAAGTAGTCAGATTGTGCCGCACTTGTGTGCGGAACATCTGGAGTGACGTAAGAATCGATCTGTGTCGGACTGAGTCCGGCAGATCGAAGTTTACGTCACAAAATTCTACTTTTGCCTGTCTCTAGCCTTTGATAACTAAGGCGAATCAGCCTCGCCACAAATACGCTGCGGAATTCCAGAGTATTTGAGGTTGACGGCTTGATAACTTCCCCCCATAGTGTAGTGTTAGGTGTAATTGTAACTTAGTTTAGGTTTTATTTTACAGGTAAATTTGTATTTATTTTAACTAGGTAGATATTAAATAGTTTATATTTAATAACTATTGTACCTAGTTAATATAAATACAAAGTTGCCTGTAAAATAAAAATAAACCATAAGATAGCTACAATGTAACTATTAGTTATATTGTAGCTATCTTAAGGTTTATTTTATAGGTAAGTATTTAGTTTTAAATAGGAATAATTTAGTGAATTGTAGTAATTTTATTTAGATTTATTGTAATTATATTTAAGTTAGGGGGTGTTAGGGTTAGACTTAGATTTAGGGGTTAGTACATTTAATATAGTGGCGGCGACATTGTGGGCGGCAGATTAGGGGTTAATAAATGTAGGTAGGTGGCGGCGATGTTAGGGTCGGCAGATTAGGGGTTAATAATATTTAACTAGTGTTTGTGATGCGGGAGTGCCACGGTTTAGGGGTTAATATGTTTATTATAGTGGCGACGATGTCCGGTTTGGCAGATTAGGGGTTAAAAAATGTATTTTAGTGTTTGCGATGTGGGGGGGGGGCTCGGTTTAGGGGTTAATAGGTAGTTTATGGGTGTTATTGTACTTTTTAGCACTTTAGTTAAGCGTTTTATGCTACGGCATGTAATGTAAAACTCTTAACTACTGACTTTAAAATGCGGTACCAGGCTTGACAGGAGAGGGTCTACCTCTCACTTTTTGGCAGACTCATAATACCGGCGCTATGCAAGTCCCATTGAAAATATAGGAAACGCAATTTACATAAGTGGATTTGCGGTATTTCCGAGTCTGGCCAAAAAAGTGAGCGGTGAGCCTGTCATTTCAAGACTCGTAATACCAGTGGGCGTTAAAAAGCAGCATTGGGACCTCTCAACACTGCTTTTTAACCCTAATGCAAAACTCGTAATCTAGGTGATAGATAATCCCTTTATTACCCATTCCATAGTTTTCCATAACCAACACAGTTATAAATACACTTTTTACCTCTATGAGAACCCTGTATCAAAGCCTCTGCAAACTGCCTGCTTATTTCAGTTCTTTTGACAGACATCCATTTTAGACAATTAGAGCTGGCTCACTGGAACTCCACGTGCATGAGCACAGTGTTATCTATATGATACACATGAACTAACACCCTCTAGTTGTGAAAAACTGTCAAAATGCCCTGCGAGAGGAGGCGGCCTTCAAAGGCTTAGAAATTAGCATATGAACCTCCTAGGTTTAGCTTTCAACTAAGAATACCCAGAGAACAAAGCAAAATTGGTGATAAAAGTAAATTGGAAAATTGTTTAAAATTACATTCTCTATCTTAATCATGAAAGTTTATTTTGGACTAGACTGTCCCTTTAAAGCTTAAAATCCTCTCTTTAAAATAAATCCCCAAAATACATTGGAACAGCCAGGTGATTACTGTGGTATTATTTGAATAGGGGCTCAATGGAGCCCTTACGTGCAGATCAAAGATATATACATTTAACTAAAGGCCTTTATTTATAAGAGGATAAACTCTTCTTATTTTAATGACGGTGTGACAAAACCAATCTCGCCACTGTACATTGGAGGGCCTGTTATGGAACATTCTTTGGGCTGGAGGTACATGGGCTTAAGGATACCCAGAGACTGCATGGAAATATGGAATTTTATATGCTGGACACCCCATGTACTTTCATAACTCTGTCTTATGTCTATGTCACCCTGTATCCATAAATACAGGATGGGTACAGGGTGTGAGTGCCCCTTGTGGGAGCAATTGTGACTCTATAAGCCAAGTGGGCATAAAAGACTTTATAGCTAATAAGAACTGTTCCTATATTCAGTAATAAGATGTATTCTATGTATGTTTCAGATCTGATTGTGTCTCAGGAGTCTGTCTGGGTAAACTGATTGTGTCCTTGTGTGATTATGTTAACTAGACTGCCCAACATCAGATTGTCTGAGTAAACGTTCTTCCCTAGTTAATTAACTTAATATGTTAATCTGTTTTACCTGTGAATAGACAATTGTTAGAGGTTTGATGCATTGTTCATATGTTTGCTTTACTGTTAAACCAATGCCCTTTGTAACCTGAAGCCAGGGTGTATAAATCTGTGTGCTGCCTTCAAATAAAGCAGACATTCTGTTTTAAACCTGAAACTGGCTGGGTTGTGAATTGCTGATTCCCTATGCAGGACATTGTTCATCTGGTATTAACCCTTGGTACACTGTTGGTACCGTAACATTGGTGGCAGCGACGGAATGAACCTTATCGCCCAGAAGAGCAACTACACAAGCCAGTAACCTCAGGAAGAGGGGGATTATTACAATACTGACTAAGATGGAAAAGAGAAAAGTAAATTTTGCAGCTTTTAAAAACTTCCTGGAAACAGAAGGAGAGATTGATGGGTACCTTGCGGATTTTGAGAGGCAATGTGCACTACACAAGGTACCCGCAGAGGACTGGGTCACGATATTATCTGGAAAATTATCCGGCCGGGCCAGAGAGGCTTTTCGGGCCATTCCAGATGAGGAAGTCAGGGATTATAATACTGTAAAAGAAGCTCTGCTCTCCAGGTATGCGGTTACACCGGAGGCATACCGGAGGCGGTTCAGAGACACTGTTAAATTAGCTGGAGATTCCTACCTTGAGTGGGCATGTAAGGTGCACCGCACAGCAGCTCACTGGATAGCGGGGTGCCAAGCCATATCTGGGGAAGAGGTGCTGCAGCTATTCCTGTTGGAACATTGCTTCGACAAGTTACCCGCAGGAGTTCGAGAGTGGGTTCGGGACCGTAAACCCTCCACCCTGCAGGAAGCGGCTCGCTTGGCAGATGAGTATACGGATGCCCGCAAACTGGACACTGCTACCACTAAGCCCCCTGCTAGAGTGGAGTACAGACCCCCAGTCACCCCAGCAGCTGCCAGTTACCAAACCCCGGCGCACCGCTATACCACACGGCCTCCGGCCACGAACTACCCTCAGAGAGCCCTGTTCAATTTGCGGTGCTACTCACAACCTATTCGGTGCTTTAGATGTAAGCAACTAGGGCACAAAAGACCAGAGTGTCCCCTAAATGCAGCGAACCAAGCGCAGTCCTGGAGAAGACCCGCCGGCGGAATCCCACGTAATCCTCAGCCTACGGCCCGCTACGTAGAGGCGCAAGAATGCTGGAGCATCCTACATGAGGCAGACCTTGTGCAAGCTGCCCATCGGAATAACCGGCAACTGGTTAAAGTGAATGGGAAGAAGGTCAGTGGTCTACGGGATACTGGTGCTACCATGACCTTGCTTCAAAAGAACTTGGTGTCTGAGAAACAGTACACGGGAGACACTGTGGCTGTGAGGTTAGCAGGGGGCGATGTGTTCAGCCTACCTGTTGCCAGGGTACATTTGGATTGGGGAGTGGGCGCTAGACCTGTGAATGTGGGGGTCAAGAAGGACTTACCTGCTGATGTTCTTCTTGGAAATGACTTGGCCCCCCTTGTTTCTGCCTACGCTCCTATGGGTCCCGCTGATGTTAACTCTGTGACTACCCGTGCCCAGATCCATGCAGCAGAGACTGACCCACCTGCTGCTAAGCCCCAGGACGATGAGCTCAGTAAATCTCTATCCGCTATTGATATGTGGAGGTCCCGTTACAATGCGCTGATGAAGGAGAAGAGGAGCGCAGAGGAAAAAGCACGTTTAGAACGTGAATCTCTGCTAGACAAGCTGCACCGACAGACTGCAGAAAACACCAGCTTGAGAGTGGGACATGAAACCTTAAAGACAAACTTAGCGACACTTGAGGAGAAGCTGACGCTGGCTCATAGTGAGGTGCAGCAACTCAAGGGCACCCTATGTCAGTATGAAGGGATTGTGGATACCTATAAAGAGCAGGTACAGAAAACTCGTAAAGAAGCTGATGGGATTTTGAAGGACTGTTTGGCCCTGGTCTGGGCACTGAGGAATTTGAACCCTTGTTTGTATGGACAGGAATTCTCTCTCATAACGGGAATCCAGATGGATTGTCCCAGCAAACTGACATGCCTACCAGGCGCTCTGGTGGTATATGGCACACTATATACCCTGGACAGCCGAGCATGACAAACCAGAGGGAGAGGAGTTTGATGGTCCTGGCTTGTTATGGGAGTCCTTTGCAGAGCCTGACTTTGGGAGCCCAGACTCCATTCCCCAGCGGCAGGCTGCGTTACAAGGGGTAGGGACAGTTGGTCCTGTCCCCCAGCAACACGGCTGTTTAGCCAAAGGGGAGACGAATGGTCTCCCCCTCCAGCAGCACAGCTATGTATCCAAAGGGGAGACAGTCGGTCTCCCCCTCCAGCAACCAGGCTCCCACCAGGCTACTTCCATGGTAGTGCTGGCACCCGGGCAGAGTACAGCTGGTCTCTGCCCACCTTGCAACCCACCAATTCAGCGTACCAGTCCCCCACACAGCTGTGGTGAGGTACCTGGACATGGACAAGTTTTCCCCGTACTCAGGTGTAGTAACCATTTATTGTGGGTGGGCTGTACTACTAATTGTGTTTTATGGGTGGGTTGCTGGACTAACCAGGGCACTGACCGGCAGGAGGTCAGATACCCTGTTAGTCTGTTTGGAAAAGGGGAGAGATGTGACAAAACCAATCTCGCCACTGTACATTGGAGGGCCTGTTATGGAACATTCTTTGGGCTGGAGGTACATGGGCTTAAGGATACCCAGAGACTGCATGGAAATATGGAATTTTATATGCTGGACACCCCATGTACTTTCATAACTCTGTCTTATGTCTATGTCACCCTGTATCCATAAATACAGGATGGGTACAGGGTGTGAGTGCCCCTTGTGGGAGCAATTGTGACTCTATAAGCCAAGTGGGCATAAAAGACTTTATAGCTAATAAGAACTGTTCCTATATTCAGTAATAAGATGTATTCTATGTATGTTTCAGATCTGATTGTGTCTCAGGAGTCTGTCTGGGTAAACTGATTGTGTCCTTGTGTGATTATGTTAACTAGACTGCCCAACATCAGATTGTCTGAGTAAACGTTCTTCCCTAGTTAATTAACTTAATATGTTAATCTGTTTTACCTGTGAATAGACAATTGTTAGAGGTTTGATGCATTGTTCATATGTTTGCTTTACTGTTAAACCAATGCCCTTTGTAACCTGAAGCCAGGGTGTATAAATCTGTGTGCTGCCTTCAAATAAAGCAGACATTCTGTTTTAAACCTGAAACTGGCTGGGTTGTGAATTGCTGATTCCCTATGCAGGACATTGTTCATCTGGTATTAACCCTTGGTACACTGTTGGTACCGTAACAGACGGAGTATTGTTTACAACCTTGTTTATTACAATTATCATAAAAATATTCACACTTCTTTGTTTTTGTTCTCACTTGTCATAAAAAAGTAGTATAGTTTGAATCTGCTGGAAAAAAGCAAAACAAAAAAGAATATATAGTTTTTGTGGGTTTCTCACTAAAAACTATCAGCACAGGAGTGATAGCTCATCAGTTAAAGAATTAATATTGATGGTTCTTTTAGGTGCATTAAGGTCTATACAGGCCTCTAAAATTCTCTGCACAGTATCTGGGACTGATAAGATGAGGGCGGAGTTAGTTCAGAGGTGGGAAATCAAGCCCAGTTTAGGGTTATAGTGTGCTGTGGATGCAGTATAGTTGACCAAGGGGAGTGGTTGGTTTCTCTCTGGGTGTGGCTGGGTGAGTTTTCAATTTGTTTATTGCATGTTTCTCAATAGATTATATTATTAATTAAAAATACATTATTTATACTTCCTAAAAATATACTGTATATATTTTTTTAGGTTTTTGGAGTTCTTCTGTGTGGCTTTTAAATTGTTCTGCCAGCATAACACCATATGTAGACCAATGTAAGTAATTAAATGGACAGGAAACTTAAACTGTAATTCCTCACGAGGTTTAATTATGTGTCAGTTCTGGCTAAATCAAGAATCACTTGCGTCTACAAAGTAGACCTTCTCTAGACTTAATTTTAGTTATTTAATAGATAAGAGAATTCTAAGAAGTCAGACCTAATTTCAAAATATGTTTTCCGTGTCAAACCATAAAATAAAATGGACATTAAAGAAAGACTGTACTTATAATGGTTAATCAATCATTATAAAATAGCATGGCACTATGCATTTATTATTTATTTTGCTTGAATTTTCTTTAAAAATTTAGTTTGTTTCACTCCCTTCACAAAGGTCTAAGTGCAATACAATTTACCTGAGCCTGCAAAATTCTACGCAGTGATTGGTTTGCATAGAACACAAGCTCATTTGCATTTGTCTCTAATTAATGACAACTAAGTAGACCAGGAACATGGATTCTATCAGTGGTGTATCTCTGAATTACTTTTGACCAGTGCAGACTGAAATAGGCCACCAAATGAGGGCGCTCAGTGAGCGGGGGAAGCTGCTGCCCATCTGACCTCTTGATCTGGCAGTGACTTTAAAACAGCCACTTTCAGATATTGTGGATGCATTGCTATTGCGCACGTGTAGATAGAATGTTTATTGGCTGAAGCCATCTTTGAATTATTTTGCCAGTACTTGACCTTTGGTCTGAGGACCCATAGATTGTCAGTCCACCCCTTCTCTTTTATTACAAATTTTGTAAATGATACTAACAAAATGTGAGTGTTAAACATGTATTCGTATAGACATATTTTCAAAGGCAGTGCTTAATTGTGTATATATTTTATGCCTATGTAAAAACTGACTTTAATAATGGCCATTTAAGTCTCAATGTGTAAATGACATAATAAAGAAATATCTTCATATTGTTCTATCACATTATTTTTCATTGCAACAATATTTTACTTCCTAGACAAACAGATAAAATGCAGTGGGACTCCTGAGCCACAATTATACCAGAGCGCTACAGCACACCGTACTGCTCAAGACAAAGATTTGATTTCCTTTGTGGATGTGAAGCGTAAATAAACATTTATTATCAGTTCTTTTTGGTCTTCTAAATTTTATAGTAAACTTATTGCTTCTAAGGTACCTTAGTGAAAGTGAGATGAACAACACTTATCAGAACAGGAACTGTGATTTTTTTTATTAAGACATATTGAATGTAAGAGAGATTATTTTCTTCCAGGTTAAAATGGTGTATTTGATGCAGTTGTTAAGAATAGTGTGTTACAGTCCGTACAGATCTGTCATCATAATGGCTTTATACAATGTTGGAACAGTTAGAAAAGCTTATAATTGTTTATTATTTTTGAAAATGACTGATAGAATAAAGGTATTTTATTTAAAGAGACATTGCACTTAGAAAGCTTTTTTAATCCAAATTATAGTGCATAATTTAAACATGTTGGTGTGCAAATAAAAACTGTGACTAGTATTTCAATTTAATATAGTTGTTTGCTACTTGTAAAACGCTCATTAGATGAAACATATTTTCTGCTGACGCTCATGCTCTGATGGTACAATGAACATTAGCATTAAGCCAACATGCATTAGTGGTTGGTTTCTCTCAGGGAGACTGCTGGTAAAAGATCCTCCTGCGTGGAGAGAAATTTTAGGGCAGATTTCACAGGGGCTAAACTCACTGATACCGGGCAGAAACCACAAGCATTACAAGATGTCTTACAAGCTTCTAGACAAGTAAATTTTGCTTTACATTTCTAAGGGGTGTTCTCTGTATTTCTGTATGTGAAGGAGAGGCAAGCCCAATGCAATTACAGCATTGCATTATATGAAAGTTTTGTTACATGTACACATTGTATTTTATATTACTTTACACTTTACAGATTGGGAACATTCATTATTATTACATTTAAGCTTTGCACTTTCTATTTTATGTTTCAATAAATTTGGATTTAGATTTAGATCCAGGAGTAATTATAAAAAGTTAGGCTATGTTTTGAAAGTTTCTGTGTTACATTAACAAATAAGGATCATACTTTGTATATTTCTGTGTATCTTTTACATATTACATTGAACTTTACTCAATTGTAAACTAAAACTGACAGTTTCAGCAAGTGGAATGGACGGGAGAGTTCCCTGGGCTTAACAGGGGAGCTCCCAGGGTATAACTGAAGCTCTCTCACAAGTCTTGTGAAATGCTGTAAGAATCTTTAAAACAAGATGGTCTCACTAAATTATCTTGCCAGCTGTATGCTGGTGAAGTAGTAACAAAGAGTAGTGCTAAAAGATGATCACCTAGATCAGTATGGTGCCGAGAGAGGATAGCCACCTTCACGTCGTCTTCACACCGTCAATCACATGTGCTCGTTTGAGATCCGTCTTATCATTGATGACATCATAAGCAGGCGCCAGTCCAAGCACTCCACCAGCGCCAAAACAGTAAATCGAAAAAACATCAATGGCCACACTCTGCTCCAGAAGAAAAACTCAGTGGCCAATTATGAAATCATCAAAATCCATTTATTGAAAAAAGTCAATAAAGGTACATATACAATTCAATTGGGATATCTTGCCAGTTGTATGCTGGAGAAGTTTGCTTAAAATTCACAATGCACTTATTTAACTGGCAGGAATATAATATCTACTAAAATAGTGGCAAAAAGTTAAACTGAAGTGAAAACCATTCAGTTTAATTTGTATTTGCTGAAAACGAAGACCATTGGGTATATTTATCATAGTGCGAGTGGACATGATACGATGTAGTGTATCATGTCTGCTGCACATCGATAAATTTTGACAGCATACACTGTCGGTATTTATCATTGCACCAGCAGTTCTTGTGAACTGCTGGTGCAATGCTGCCCCCTGCAGATTCGCTGCCAATCGGCTGCTAGCAGGGGGTGTCAATCAACCCGATCGTATTTGATCAGGTTGATTTCTGTCCGCGGCCTCAGAGCAGGCGGACAAGTTATGGAGCAGCGGTCTTTAGGGGTCCCTTTATATCAGCCTCCGGTGTTCTCTATAAAACAAAAAAATAAAAGCAACACTAAAATCAAAACCACTGATTAATAAATATAAATATAAAAACCAATGTCTAATAATAACTAATTGTATAAAGTGTAAAAATAAACAGTGGTTTTAACTTTTATTATTAAGGTAAAATCCTATAATAAAAAGGTTACAATGTAACACATTTAACAAACCCTAAAGAATGTCCATACAGAACGTTTTAAAATGTCACTAGTGTTTGAATATATAAATCCAAATGGAGTACGATTGTAAATGTACTTGCAGTAATCCCAGCAATATATCCGTTCCCTTAATAAGGTCCAAAGAATGCCGATAAAGTGGGAAAGAAGGGTGCTACTGTGAACAAAGCCTGCACGCCCCTAACAGGCTAGGATCCAATCTGCAGAGAGTAGATAAAAGAAGAAAACAGCGCAACTTTAGACTGCTGCTTCATAACTTCTGTTTCTGGCGAGCCTGAAGCCCCCTTTATATCAGCCTCAGGTGTTCTCTAGTTAACTTCTCTTTCACCTGTGAAATTCTGTATCTCAGAGAGCCTCATTAAGGCATAACTTATCTCTCTGGGACTTCAGTGGTCTGCACTTAAATTTTTCTTCAAACTAGAAAATATTTGCTTATTGGGAACATAGAAAATAATGAAGCTCTCAGCAAAACTGAAGCTGTAAGTTTTTCAGTTTTTTTTTTAAATAAAAGAAATATAAAGTGCAAAGTAATTTGTAAACAATACACATAAATATACAAATTTTGAACCTGATTTATTAAAGTTACAGAAAAACTGTCAAAGCATAATCATTATTTGTAAAATCACAATCCTAAATATACTGCTGTATACAAAATAGAAAGTTAAAAAGTTTGTGTAATAAAGTTTAATCTGAAGTCTAAAGTAATATAAAATAAAAAGCACAAAGTGTAAATGCAGCATAACTCTCATGCCATGCAGTGCTATATTGCACTGGGGTTGTCTCTTCTTCACATACAGAAATGCAGGGAACGCCCCTTTGAGAAATATAACAAAATCTGCCTTTTTAGAATCTTGTGAGGTATTTTGCAGCACTGGAGGATAATTTTATATGATCTTGTCTGAGCTTTATATCATCGGGTCCAGGGTGTGGCTGGGTGGGTTTTCAAGTGGTTTATTGGTTTGAAGTTCTGTTGTGTGGCTTTTAAATTAATTTGCCAGTATAATACTATATGTAGACCATTGTGACTAATTAAAAGTACAGTAAACTAAAAATCTAATTCCTAAGCAATATCTTGACCACGGTAACTAGCCCGCATATTACAAGTTTACAGTAAAAGATTGCGCTTAAGCACAAACCAAAATTGCACTCAAAGTATTAGCGTGACTGAAGACTTTGCGTAAAGTGTGAGAATTTAAAAAATATTCACCAAAAACACCAATAACATATAAAAATAATATATTAAACTCATACATACACTTTCTGAATAATAAAATAATCATATAAATATTAAAAAAGGTATTTGATTGAGACGGGCTATTATGTGTGTATATATGTATATAGATAGTAGATAGGTCGATAGATGGATCGATAGAAAGATAGATATTATTCAAGTTTAACTCAGCTCATTTTTAGATGAAAATATGAATAGTTTATTTGATTACAGAGTTTCTCATTAATACGCACAATCCCCTTATATACACATCAATATAAACCAATAAGTTTAGGATATGTACCAGAGTGGCTCACCCATATGATTCAAAATAACTATCCCAATCTAGTGGATATTTTCCAATATACAAAGTTGCTTCTTTATTCTTAATTTACAGTATATTTCTTGCTAAAGGGAAAAAGAGATCATACGGGTTACACACTGGAAACTACACCCATCAAGTAGAATTTAATAAAAGGGAATGCATTTCAAATTGAAGAACTAAGGATACAGCATGAATATTTACAAAAAGTAAGACGATGATAAATAAGTATTAAGGCCCCTAGGGTAAACACTGTCTAATTAAAAAATCCACTGTGCCTTCTTCTGCAATTACAGTTTTTTTCTATCACCTCCTCTCTTCAGGGACAAGATTTGATCAATCGGACAACCCCTCAAGCTAGATACAGGCTGTTTTTGTTCTAGAAAATGTTTAACTACTGGATAATCCATTTTACCACTTGGTATTGCTCGTCTAATTGAAGTCCTATGCATGGTCATTCATTCTTTCATCGTGCACTCTGTTTTTCCAATATATTTTTCTCCACACTGGCATTTAATCATATAAACAACATATCTGGATTCACAATTCATTGCATCTTTAATATTGTAATTTTTGCCAGAGTGGCTGTGGTAAAACAAATCACCCAGAATTAAATTGTTCCAAGATAAACATTGTACTTTGGTTTCCTCATATTTATTTATTGGATCGGCCTGTACCAATATGTTCATTAGGCTCCTTCCTTTTGCATTAGAGAAAATGGGAGGATTTTTTTACAAAAGGTCTACATTTTTCTTCAGCCTTCAATTTTTTACTGTCTCCTATCCTGTTCCCCCTCCACATTTGTTTTTTTCTGTTTCATTTTATCTGTGAGATTATTTTTTACTGTCTCTAGTAAGTCCAAGGGAAATCCCCTATCTTTAAACCTATCTTTATCAGTGTCTACCATGTTTTTCACTAGGGAGGGGTCAGATGTGATGTTTCATTGCTCTTAGCATCTGTTCTTTGAGCATGCATTTTATCAGGTGTCTGGGGTGGAAACTGTCATATCTGACTAGCATGGTCGTATCCAAAGGTTTGCTGAAAATGTTTGTCTCTATTGAATTGTCTTGTTTGTAAATGTCTACTTCTAGAAAGTGTATCAGATGCTAATCCAATTGAGCTACAAATTTTATTGGACTTTGGATATTATTTAATTCTTCAAAACATAATTTTAGACTATCCTCACTGCCTTTTCAGCCAAAAAAACACGTCATCAATTAACCTTTTATAATAGCATCCAAATTGTTTAAACTGGGAATGAGACATTATAAACCTCTGTTCATAATTATACATATATATGTTTGTGTTGCTGGGGGATACATGTGACCCCATGGCTGTCCCTGTCTGTTTTATATAAATATTATTTTCAATATTAAAATATTTTTTGTGTAACACAAAATGTAGCAGTAAGGAAGGAAATTCAATTGGTGGACCCATTTATTCTTTTCTGTCAACCAAAAAGTCCTTAACCTCTTGTACACTATTCAGTATGTGGGATAAACATGTATAAATTTGATACATCCATTGTGACAAGAAACCAGTTATGATCACAAGTCCCAACCTCCCTTAATACATCAAAAACATAACTAGAGTCTCTTATATATAAAGGGATGTCCTTGATTAGTTTTTGCAGGTGTCTATCTATAAATTTGGCTATTAGTTGATTCAATGGGGCCGATTTATTAAAGTGTGGGCAGACATGATACAATGTAGCGTATCATGTACGCCGCACACCGATAAATGCCGACAGCATACGCTGTTGGCATTTATCATTGCACAATATTACATTTTCAAAATTGAATATGATATAAAATACATACTGTAGCTAACCATTCTATCATTCAAATGAATATTTTCAAATGCTATTTGTCCTTGGACTGCTCTGAGGTGCCACTGGGGCTGTCCAGCCTGTGGTGAGTGCCACCTTCCTCATCTTACTAACTTTCTCTGCTCTGGGATATTCCCTATCATTCCGTCTCAATGCTGGGATAACAAGACTACTGGCCGAGTTCGGTCTGATAGAGGAATATCTCACAAGCATTACATTATACTTGGGCTATGGAGCCAGATGCGGTGGCACAAGCTGTTTATCTTCAGGGACAATTGTTGGGAACCCATTCCACACAGTTGCAGAATATGGATTCCAAGCTAGAGGCTATTACCACTCAACTCTCCTTACTAGTTACAGCGAGGAATACCGCTCCTGTTGTTTTATTGCCAGTACTCCTAGTACTGTGACTTCTTCCTCTGCTTCTGGAAGTATACCCTGGATACATTTGCCTGATAAGTATGAAGATACTACTGATTGCGGGGGTTTTCTTAACCAATGCAGGCTGCACTTCCGCAATGATCCTCACACCTTTCAGTCTCACCAGTCAAGGGTCACCTTTATCATTTCCTTGCTGAAAGACAAGGCCCTAGCCTGGGTCTCTCATCTTTTGGAACAGAACGCTCCACACCTATATGATGCTAATGATTTCATTTCTGCATTTTCTTCTGTGTTTGAGACTTCTGGCCGTACCTCTGCTGCAGAATATTCTCTCCTGGATCTCCACCAGGGCAATAGAACTGTGGCACAAATCGCCATTGAGTTTCGCACCTTGGCCCTTGAAACCACTTGGGATGGCAGTACTCTCAAGGCAGCCTTTAGGAAGGGTCTGCATGAACACATCAAAGATGAACTCACTTATCGTGATATTCCTTCTTCTTTGGATGACTTTATAGCGCTTTGTATCAGTCTGCACTCACGCTTTCAGGAGAGACAAGCCAAGAGAGACAGAACAAGGAGGGTCCTCCCCTCCCGTCCTCCTGTTCCTCCAGTTTTGGCAGCATCCTCTACCCCTTCAGCAGCTCCAGTTACCTCAGTGGAGGACCCTCCTCCTTCAAAACTTCAGAGTCTGAAAGACAGAGAAGAAGGAGACTGAGACTATGCTTTTATTGTGGATCTAACACCCACCAACTAAAGGACTGTGACATTCGGCCGGGAAAAGCCAATGCTTAGGGGAAAACACAGGGGTACCTCTAAGTATGATTTCTACTAAATCCCCTCACTCCTCTTGGATCCTGGTACCTTTTACCCTTACCTTCCTTCAGAATACTGTCCACACTCAAGCTTTCATTGATTCAGGGGCAGCAGGAAACTTCCTGGATCACCGTTTATGATTCAAGCTGGCTTGCCTCTTTTGCAGAAAAGACATTGTATCAAAATAACTATTCTAGATGGCATCCCCCTTGGTTCAGGCTTGATCCATTTTGAGTCAGCACCCCTGACCCTGACCCTGGGAGTCCTTCATACCGAAAAGCTGCAGTTCAAGGTCATTCATTCCCCAGCACAACCTGTCATTCTTGGTCTTCCTTGGCTTTGGGTACACAATCCACATTTCGACTGGGCTGAGGGACAACTGGCCTTCTGCGGTACCTCCGGTTTCCACTCCTGCCTTGCTAAAGTAACTCCTCTTATCTGCATTCCCATAGCCAGTATACAGACTCCTTCAAACATTCCTTCTGTATATGCAGACTTTGCAGATGTGTTTGAGAAAAAACAGCTGATGTGCTGCCACCCCACCGTCCTTATGACTGCAAGATCGACCTCTTTCCCGAAGCCCCACTTCTTAAAGGGAGGACTTATCCACTTCCCAAGGCTGAAACTAAATCCATGGAGGAGTACATCCAAGAGAACCTAGCTAAAGGTTTAATTTGCCCTTCCTCCTCTCCTGCTGGGGCAGGCTTCTTTTTCATCAGTAAGAAGGATGGTGGGCTCAGACCTTGCATCGATTATAGAGCCTTGAACAACATAACCATCAAGATTTGCTGTCCCATTCCATTGATCATTGAACTGTTTGACTTGCTCCAGGTTTTTCGCCAAGTTGGACTTACGTGGGGCATACAATCTGATTCGTATTATTCCAGGCCACGAATAGAAGATCGCCTTCAACACAAGATCTGGGCATTATGAATACCTTGTAATGCTCTTTGGGCTGTGTAATGCCCCTGCAGTTTTCCAGGCATTTGGCAACAATGTTTTCCGTGACTTCTTTAATAGCACTGTCATCGTCTATCTGGATGACATCCTTGTTTTCTCTTACACTTTAGAGGAGCATCATAGACACGTGAGACAGGTGCTTCAATGTCTCAAAGACAATTCTTTGGTAGCCAAGCTAGAAAAATGTGAGTTTGATCAAGTTCAGATCCAATTCCTTGGTTATGTCATCTCAAAGAAGGGTTTTGCCATGGATACTGCTAAACTCACCGCTGTTCTAGAATTACCTCAACCTACTTCTTTAAATGAATTACAGAGGTTTTTGGGGTTCTCCAATTATTACCGTAAGTTTATAAAGAACTTTTCTCAAACAGTCACTCCACTCACTGAATTGACAAAATGGAACAAAGACTGTAAACATTGGCCTCCCGAAGCCATAAATGCCTTCTCTTGTCTAAAAAAGACCTTCTGTTCAGCTCTTGTGCTCTGCCATCCTGACCTACAGTTCACTTTAGGGGCTGGAACAGTTCTAACAGTTCTAACCCAAAGGGATCCTTTGACTTCCAAGTCACACCCTGTAGCCTTTTTCTCTAAACGCTTTACTCCTGCTGAGAGGAATTACAATGTGGGTAATCTTGAACTCTTAGCCATTAAGATGGTTTTGACTGAATTATGCCATTGGTTAGAGGGCAACACCAATCCCATTCAGATTCTCACCGACCACAAGAATCTGACTTATCTAGAAACTGCTCATCGACTCAATCCTCAACAGGCCAGGTGGACCTTGTTCTTTTCCCGTTTTAACTTTGTGGTCTCTTATCTTCCTGGGACCAAGAACAAGAAGGCGGACACCCTTTCCCGTCAGTTCCCTCACTCAAGTGACACCTCTGAAGCTCATATTGAACACATCATACCCCCCTCCTGTGTGGTTGGTCAACTAAATACCACCCTTCTGCAAAGATTGCAACATGCAAAGTCTAGTAAACCTCCTGGAGCACCCGTGGCCTCTGATATCCTCTTTGTACCTTTTAAACCTACGCACCCCTAGCACCCCTACGCACCCCTGTGCTAGCCTGGGCTCATGATAGCAAACTTTCAGGACATCCTGGTTCGACTAGGACTTTCATGTGTCTTTCCCAATATGTATGGTCGCCTGCTATGAAGTCTGACGCTCAGGATTATGTGAAAGCCTGCACAAATTGTGCTGCCAACAAACCCCCCGATCCTTGCCCCTGGCTTGCTCCAACCATTGTCCATTCCCAAACAACCATGGACACACATAGCAATGGATTTTATTGTGGACCTTCCTTCTTCTGACCACCATAGAGTTATCTGGGTTGTGGTGGTTCACTTTTCCAGACTGGCTCATTTTGTATTCCCAACCAAACTGTCTTCTGCCCAAGAATTATCTTCTCTTTTAATCTTGCATGTGGTACGACTTCATGGCATTCCCATGAATATTGTTTCCAACAGAGCTCCAAAGTTCATCTCTACCTTTTGGAGAGACTTTTGTAAGTTGATTTGCACCACTGTTTCTTTGTCTTCTGGCTACCATCCTCAGACCAATGGACTAACTGAGAGAGTAAACCAGGATCTTAAAGCCTACCTTAGAGCCTTTGTCAACGCTCGCCATACCAACTTGTCTGAGTTGTTACCCCTAGCTGAGCTGGCAAGAAACACTCATTGGCACTCTTTGCTTCAATGTTATCCATTATAAGCTGCAGCAGGGTATCAACCTTGTGTTTTCCCTCTTTCTGCTCAGTACACTGAGGTTCCTGCTGCAGACCAACAGGTCACTGGACTCACCACTCATTGGGAATGTATTCGCTCTCAGCTACGTTCAGCTGTCTCTAGATATAAGAAGTTTTCTGATCGCCATAGAGCCTCTATACGTGCCATTCCAGTGTGTGAACGTGTTTGGATCTCTACTCGACACATTAGTCTACGTCAACCCTGTCACAAATTGGGGACAAGGTTTATCGATCCCTTACAAGGTCCTGAAAAGACTGTCTTCTGTTGCCTACAAAGTGACCTTGCCCAAAACCCTGCGCATACACCCAGTCTTCCACGTCTCACTACTCAAGCCTTACATCAAGAATAGATATACCCAACTAAAAGCTACTCCTCCTCCGTTCCTGGTCCGTGGTGACCTTGAATATGAGGTAGCTAAGATCCTGGACTCCAGATACAGGCACAGACAACTGCAGTATCTGATACATTGGAAGGGATACTCGGTGGCGGAATGCTCCTGGGTTCCTGCCCGTGATGTGCATGCTCCACCCTTGGTCTCCAGATTCCATGCTGCCAATCCTTTGATGCCGACACTAGTTCCCAGAGGGAACCCTTGAAAAGGGGGCTTTGTCACACCGCTCCGCTCTAGCCATTGCTAGGGATGCAGCGTTTCCTACCCTGCTCGTTGCCAGGGGTTGTATCAGATCTGGATGGGTGTGGTGCTGACATCATTACCGCATGCTCCTCTCTTCCTAATGCTGGTCTGGATGTCTTGCGCGAATCCTGTGCCTATGTAAGTGCCCAAATATAGGTTTTACCTTGTGTGCTCCTGGGTGTGATAGATCATTGTTTCATTTAGCCTACTCGTGTATGATACCTGCCTGTCTGACTACTCTGCCTGCTATACCCCTTAATTACTGGATTGATATACTGCTGCTGAACCCTGCCTGTCTGACTACTCTGCCTGCTTTAACCCTTAATTACTGTATTGATATACTGTTGCTGAACCTTGCCTGTCTGACTACTCTGCTTTTTAACCCCTGTTGTTCTGGATTGCCTATTTGTTGCAGAACCCTGCCTTCCTGAACTTTCTAGTGGTGTGCCCTTGGACTGCTTTACTGTTGCCAAACCCTGCCTGCCTGATCATTCTAGTGGTTTGTCCTTGGACCGATCTGCTGTTGCCGCTGGGGACTGTCCAGTCTGTGGTGAGTGCCACCTTCCTCATCTTATTAATTTTCTCTGCTCTGGGGTATTCCCTATAATTCTGGCTCGACACCGGGATAACAAGACTACTGGCCGAGTTTGGTCTGATAGAGGAATAAGGAATTATGATTTTTGAGCTTTTTGGGCTACCACTAGCGTAAAATAATGATTTTTTCAACTTGTTATATCAGCGAGAAACACAAAAAGCCTAACGCTAGCGATGTTTTTGCTAGCGCAAAAAATATATTTACTGTGGCACTTGCAATCTAGCACATAACGTTTTTCTAATATACTTTTCACTCAAATACCTGAAAAAAAAACAACTTTCTAATAAATTGTAATATTTTATAATGTGTTTTACTGTGAATGTATTGTAAATCTTTTACATTCCAATGTCCTTTACAGAGGGGAAAATGTTGTGAAGAACACTATCCCGGAGGTAGGCATATCATTATCCAAGAAGAAAGAAAAAGGCAGCACACTTAGGGCTCCATGTACTAAGCAGTCAGCGAGCTACCCGCAACAAATCTCGCGTCAAAACTCGCAAACTGATATGTACAAAGCCGTCAATTATGTTAAAACTCGCATCTTTAAAATTGCGAGCGTACTTATCCGCCAAACCTCGCTACCGCTCCATTTTTCACTGTAATTAGACACATTTGACCACCAACTCGCCAAAAAACGAATGTACTAAAAAATCTATTTGTCCGCTTGCTACAATTTCCGCTCCCACCTCGCTATTTTTGCCTCGCCACCTTTTAGGTGGCGGGCAAGGTACAAAACAATAGGAAAGTCAATCTGGACGCCAGTCTAGACATATATAAAAGGCAGTAATATCAGCATTGTACAGCATAACTGGCGTCTAATTTGTCTCTCATTTCCATGTACATAAATTGCGCCAAATTTGTCGATTGTAATTAAAGAGTAATCTATATTTTAAATTTGTATTGTATAGTTGTCAATCTTTATAATTATTTTTATATTAATATTTATATATTATCAGATCCAGATGAAGCCATATCCAAATTGTAAATAAATATTACAAAAATAACGCTCTGTTATCACTCTTCAAAAAATTTTGAACAATAATAAAGTTGTTTAGATAAGTTGAACTTTTATAGGAGCAAAATTCTATTCCCGCGACTACTATGATGTTCGTGACACCTTGCATGTCACGTGTTAATAATTGGCCAGACAATTCAACTGAAAGTTAAGTACCATCAGCTTAGTCGCAGCGAGCGAGGCGTCAAATTTATCAACAATCCGCAACTGCTCGCGGCGGGCTAGACTTGTCTATTTATTGGGGGAATATTAGTACATAGCGACAGCGGACACCATTTCGCCCGCGGCGAGTAACGGCGAGTTTATCCGCGTCTACAATGACGGATGAATTGACGGCTTAGTACATGGAGCCCTTAGTATCTGCAAAAAACGGATGTTTAATCCAGCATATTCATAAAGATACACAGACACAATGCAATGGAGGAAATAGGGGGCGTGTCCTTCCCGTTTCGTGCCGTGCGGCACTTAGTCATAGAATGACAGGTGAGTGTGAAGCACAAAACACCTCCAATCACGGATGAGAACACGTATCTGTGAGTGGTGAAGTATACATACTGACAAAGAAATACGCTAGATAAAGAAAAATAAAAATAATAAAAACAGCAACATAGTAACACTATAAGCAAACAATCAACAGTTTTATAAGTTGTGCAACTGAATACATCGTAAACAGGGGCATAAGAATCTTACAGATGCTGAAAAACATAATAATATAACTGTAACTTTTATATAAAAGTGGCTATGTATAATGAAAACACATTCCATTAAATGTTAGTTATTAGATCATGTCAACAAAGAGAGTGGCCACAACACACATGCCATGTAATTATTACAAATTGCGCAAATACCTTATATGTATCTATACAATTGAAATCTCAACACATAAACTTTATAGATATTACTAAGGAGATACCTTAATTTTATACACAATATGACTTAACACAAGGTGCTGACTCCGCAAAAATGCTGGCTGAATCAAACTGTAACCAGTTCTTGGATAATGATATGCCTACCTCCGGGATAGTGTTCTTCACAACATTTTCCCCTCTGTAAAGGACATTGGAATGCAAAAGATTTACAATAAATTCACAGTAAAACACATTATAAAATATTAAAATTTATTAGAAAGGTTTTTTTTTTCAGGTATTTGAGTGAAAAGTATATTAGAAAAACTTTCGGCTTGATTACGAGTTTTTGTCAGTAAGGCTGTGTGGTGCTAACGAGCCTTTTTTTCTCACCTCTCACTTAAGACAATGCTTAGCCGGCGTTAGCCTCAGAAAAGTGAGCGTTGAGCAAAATTTAGCTCCACATCTCACTGTAATAACATCGCTGCTTACGGTAGCGGTAAGCTGGCTAAATGTGCTTGTGCACGATTTCCCCATAGGAAACAATGGGGCTGAGCTAGCTGAAAAAAACCTAACACCTGCAAAAAAGCAGCGTTCAGCTCCTAACGCAGCCCCATTGTTTCCTATGGGGAAATAAAAGTTATGTCTGCACCTAACACCCTAACATGAACCCCGAGTCTAAATACCCTTAATCTTACACTTATTAACCCCTAATCTGCCGCCCCCGACATCGTCGCCACCTACATTATATTATTAACCCCTAATCTGCCGCTCTGGACACCGCCGTCACCTACATTATACTTATTAACCCCTAATCTGCTGCCCCCAACATCGCCGAACCCTACATTATATTTATTAACCCCTAATCTGCCCCCCCAACACTGCAGCAACTATATTAAATTAGTTAACCCCTAATCTGCCGATGTCAATTTTGCCGCCACTATAATACATTTATTTACCCCTAAACCTAAGTCTAACCCTAACACCCCCTAATTTAAATATAATTTAAATACATCTAAATAAATTTACTACAATTAAATAAATTAATCCTATTTAAAACTAAATACTTACCTATAAAATAAACCCTAAGCTAGCTACAATATAACTAATAGGAATAGTTATTAAATAGTTATTAACTATTTAATAACTTCCTAGTTAAAATAAGTACAAATTTACCTGTAAAATAAATCCTAACCTAAATTACAATTACACCTAACACTACACTATCATTAAATTAATTACATAAATTACCTACAATTAACTACAATTAAATTAAATAAACTAAAGTAAAAAAAAACCCACTAAATTACAGAAAATAAAAAAAGAATTACAATTTTTTAAAACTAATTACACCTAATCTAATCCCCCTAATAAAATAAAAAGCCCCCCAAAATAATACAATTCCCTACCCTACACTTAATTACAAATAGCCCTTAAAAGGGCCTTTTGTGGGGCATTGCCCCAAAGTAATCAGCTCTTTTACCTGTAAAAAAAAAAACAATACCCCCCCAACATTAAAACCCACCACCCACACGCCCAACCCTACTCTAAAACCCACCCAATCACCCCTTAAAAAAACCTAACACTACCCCCTTGAAGATCACCCTACCTTGAGCCGTCTATTGGAACAGCCAATAGAATGAGAGCTCAATCCTATTGGCTGATTGGATCAGCCAATAGGATTGAACTTCAATCCTATTGGCTGATTGGATCAGCAAATAGGATTTTTTTCAACCTTAATTCTGATTGGCTGATAGAATTCTATCAGCCAATCGGAATTGAAGGGACGCCATCTTGGATGACATCACTTAAAGGAACCTTCATTCTTCAGTCGGCGTCGGATGGAAGAGGATGCTCCGCATCGGATGTCTTAAAGATGGACCCGCTCCAATTCGGATGGAAGAAGATGCCGCCTGGATGAAGACTTCTGCCGGTCTGGATGTCCTCTTCTGCCTGGATTGGATGAAGACTTCTGCTCCTCTGGAGGTCCACTTCTGCCCGACTGGGTGATGACGGCTCAAGGTAGGGTGATCTTCAAGGGGGTAGTGTTAGGTTTTTTTAAGGGGGGATTGGGTGGGTTTTAGAGTAGGGTTGGGTGTGTGGGTGGTGGTTTTTAATGTTGGGGGGGTATTGTATTTTTTTTCCAGGTAAAAGAGCTGTTTACTTTGGGGCAATGCCCCGCAAAAGGCCATTTTAAGGGCTATTTGTAATTTAGTATAGGGTAGGGAATTTTATTAATTTAGGGGGATTTTTTATTTTATTAGGGGGATTAGATTAGGTGTAATTAGTTTAAAAAAATGTAATTCTTTTTTTATTTTCTGTAATTTAATGCTTTTTTTTTGGTACTTTAGTTTATTTAATTTAATTGTAGTTAATTGTAGGTAGTTTATGTAATTAATTTAATGATAGTGTAGTGTTTGGTGTAATTGTAACTTAGGTTCGGATTTATTTTACAGGTAAATTTGTACTTATTTTAACTAGGAAGTTATTAAATAGTTAATAACTATTTAATAACTATTGTACCTAGTTAAAATAAATACAAATTTGCCTGTAAAATAAAAATAAATCCTAAGCTAGCTACAATGTAACTATTAGTTATATTGTAGCTAGCTTAGGGTTTATTTTATCGGTAAGTATTTAGTTTTAAATAGGATTAATTTATTTAATAGTATTAATTTTATTTCATTTTATTTAATTTATATTTAAGTTAGGGGGGTTAGACTTAGGGTTAGACTTAGGTTAAGGGTTAATAAATTTAATATAGTAGCGGCCACATTGGCGGCGGCAGATTAGGGGTTAATAAATGTAGGTAGGTGTTGGCGATGTTAGGGACGGCAGATTAGGGGTTAATAAAATTTAACTAGTGTTTGTGAGGCGGGAGTGTGGGGGTTTAGGGGTTAATATATTTATTACAGTGGCAGTGATGTCCGGTCGTCAGATTAGGGGTTAAACATTTTAGTTAAGTGTTTGCGATGTGGGGGGGGGGGGCTCGGTTTAGGGGTTAATAGGTAGTTTATGGGTGTTAGTGTACTTTAGTTAAGAGTTTTATGTTATGGGGTTAGCCCATAAAACTCTTAATTACTGACTTTTAAATGTGGTAGGAGTCTGGACAGGAGAGGGTCTACCGCTCACTTTTTCCAGCAATAGTAATAACGGCGTTAGGAAAATCCCATTTAAAAGATAGGATTGATGTAAGGGGATTTGCGGTATGCGAAAATCGCGGAAAAAAAGTGAGCGGTACACCTGTAACTGCCTGACTCGTAATTCCAGCGGGCGTTAAAAAGCAGCATTAGGACCCCTCAACGCTGCTTTTCAAGGCTAATGCAAGACTCGTAATCTAGCCGTTTATGCGCTAGATTGCAAGTGCCACAGTAAATATAATTTAAACATTGCTAGTCTTAGGCTTTTTGTGTTTCTCGAGTTCCGCTGATATTACAAGTTGAAAAAATCATTATTTTACGCTAGTGGTAGCCCAAAAAGCTCAAAAATCCTGAGAAGTGGTGTTTTGATGTGCTAAATGCCCAGAGAAATATGGCATATAGAAATATTTGAGTTAACATAGTAATACACATCATAGCCCTTGCTAGATACACAATAGATGTTTTATATATATCTATGTAGGGGCTTGCCCTTAACAACCTATCCTATGGCCGTAGTTTTTAAGACTAAAGGCGGAGCGTCACATGTGCATGGAGCTGTGTCCGTGTGATACTATTTAGTGGTTCCTGCTCTTCCTGGTCGGTAACCCTAACAATTAGGGGCCGTGTTACTGCTGCTGGGTGCAGGTTTCCTGCCTTGTTTTCTGGGCCCGTGGCGAGCTAGTTTTATTTCAACTATTTCAAGCGTAATTAGGAGCGCTTTCCCTGCACAACCTATCCTGGTTATTATATTATCGTATTATGCATGTTATTTACACAGTGTTAATCTGAGTCACAATTATGTGCAGATTGATCTACCAGTGGGGAATTTGGTTTACATTTGTCTCGTTAGCTTCTCCTACATGCGAACCAATGATTACCTTTGATATGTATATATTTATATCTATAAATGAGCAATGTGTTTTATTGTGCATTTTTGTTCTTTTGGTTCACTGTGCATTTTTGTTAATCTGGAACTTGTTGGTATGTGTTAAATTTGATTGCTGTCAGACTAAGAAATAGTGTTGTAGCATTTACATAGATTTGGTTTCTTTGTTGCAGTATTCTACAGTACATTTCCATTCTCTGCTGCAGTTTTCATCTGTATACCGTTCTATGATACTAAAATGATTCTCTAGATCATGCCTAGGGGTTAGGCTATACTGAATACAGTTGTGCTCATAAGTTTACATACCCTGGTGATTTTGGACTCATAACATGCACACAAGTTGACACAAAGGGGTTTGAATGGCTATTAAAGGTAACCATCCTCACCTGTGATCTGTTTGCTTGTAATTTAGTGTGTGTGTATAAAAGGTCAATGAGTTTCTGGACTCCTGACAGACCCTTGCATCTTTCATCCAGTGCTACACTGACGTTTCTGGATTCTGAGTCATGGTGAAAACAAAAGAATTGTCAAAGGATCTGCGGGAAAAGGTAGTTGAACTATATAAAAAAACAGGAAAGGGATATAAAAAGATATCCAAGGAATTGAGAATGCCAATCAGCAGTGTTCAAACTCTAATCAAGAAGTGGAAAATGAGGGGTTCTGTTAAAACCAAACCACGGTCAGGTAGACCAACTAAAATTTCAGCCACAACTTCCAGGAAAATTGTTCAGGATGCAAAGAAAAAACCACAAATAACTTCAGGTGAAATACAGGATTCTCTGAAAACATGTGGTGTGGCTGTTTCAAGATGCACAATAAGGAGGCACTTGAAGAAAGATGGCCTGCATGGTTGAGTCTCCAGAAGAAAGCTATTACTACACAAATGCCACAAAGTATCCTGCTTACAATACACCAAACAGTACAGAGACAAGCCTCAAACCTTCTGGCACAAAGTCATTTGGAGTGATGAGACAAAAATTTGAGCTTTTTGGCCACAACCATAAATGCTACATTTGGAGAGGAGTCAACAAGGCCTATGTACACCATTCCTACTGTGAAAACAGAGGTGGATTGCTGATGTTTTGGGGATGTGTGAGCTACAAAGGCACAGGAAATTTGGTCAGAATTGATGGCAAGATGAATGCAGTATGTTATAAAAAAATACTGGAGGAAAATGTGCATTCATTAGCCAGGAAGCTGTGCATGGGACGTATTTGGACATTCCAACATGACAATGATCCTAAACCTAAGGCCAAGTCGACCTGTCATTGGCTACAGCAGAATAAAGTGAAGGTTCTGGAGTCGCTATCTCAGTCTCCTGACCTCAATATCATTGAGCCACTCTGGCAAGATCTCAAATGTGCAGTTCATACAAGACAGCCCAAGTATTTACAGGTACTGGAGTCTTTTTGCCAAGAAGAATGGGCAGCTTTACCATCTGAGAAGATAACGAGTCTCATCTACAAATACCACAAAAAACTTCAAGCTGTCATTGATGTTAAAGGGGGCAATACACGGTATTAAGAACTGGGGTAGTAAACTTTTGATCATGGTCATTTGGGTAGTTTCTGTTGTCAGTATGATTTAAAAAGAGTAAACACAGTTGATTGATAATAAATTGCTTCAGCCAAAGACTAACCATGAGTGAAATAAACGTTTTTGTGTTATCATTCATATTCTCTGAAAAATGGCCAAGAAATCATAAATTCTGCCAGGGTATGTAAACTTATGAGCACAACTGTATATGCCACCCTACTTATGTAGGCTATATGTTGTGTTTAGTGTGTAATTTCACTTTTAATTTTATTTTATTACTTTATTATACAATTGCACTGTGTTGTTTACCATGAACTGGTTGCCCAGGCAACAGTTTTTGGCGGTTTTTACACAGGGGGAGGGTCCTATGTGAAGGTATAAATGTTTGATTCACTGTATGTTGCATTGGTCTGATGAAGGGGAGAATTCCCTGAAACGTCACTTAATAAATTTACTTTATTATTAAGACCAGAGAGTGCTGTCTCCTGCTTTATATATATATATATATATATATATATATATATATATATATATATATACATATATATATATATATATGTGTATATATGTGTTTATAAGTACATACATACATATATAAGCATAAATACACACGTATTCACATATATACATATGTATATATACATAAATACGCATATTTAGACATGTTTATGTATGTATATTTCCATTAGAGCCCTTTCCATTCAAATACCTTGTCATATACATATACCCTTTGACACATAACTTTTTGGATTCTAATGTTTATATGAATACTTTTTTATAAGATAGTGTTTATATGAGTGCAACACTTTTGCAACACTTTTTTAATGTATTTTTTCTTGTGTTTGGTGCAACTTTATTTTAGCTCCATCTCTTTAAGCTATGGGGTACTGTCTGGTTAGAAAAAGTCCAGAATCAGACCCAAATGCTAGAATGAAGTTAAAAACACACTATCACACTGAGTATAAACCAGGACCTGACCCCCCAACAGCTTCAGAGGAAAGTAAAGTTAACTCAATAGAAACTGGGGTTACTCACAGGTTTCAAGGATGGTACTTATAAGTTTGGTAGCAGGCAGAGCAGGGTCAGACAGGCAGAGATTGGCAATGAGTGTTCAGGCAGGTAGGGGTTAACCAATAGAGTAGTCAATAGGGCAAGGTCTGGTACCGTGAATTCAGTACGGTAGAGGTAAACCAATAGAGTAGTCTTGCAAGCACGGTCTGGCAATGTGAATTCAGGCAGGTAGGGGTTAACCAATAGAGTAGTCAAGCAAGCAAGGTCTGGCAACATGTATTCAGGCAGGATTGATGAAGTATCAGACAGAAAGTACAAAACTTATCTTCAGGCTTGGAAGGATTGAGCAGAGACATTGTCAGCCAAGCAAAAGTTTGATAACTAGTAATCCAGAAAGAATGTACTCACAACAGCCACAGCAGGTAAAATAAACGGGCGCCAGAGGAGAAAAGAGACGCCGGAATAAGAACCTGGCCTGATGTCAGCAGAGTGGGACGGCTTCAGTGAGGTAAGGTGTTAGGCAATGCAGCGTAGCGCAAAAGAGCAGAAGACGGCAGAGAACAGCTGAGCGGAGTGTGATCAGCTGAGGGATCGTGACAATGCCCCCTCCTCAAGGACCCCTCCGGGGGACCCGACCAGGCTTAGTAGGATTCTGGACTTGTTTCCAGCAGAATTAGGAAGATCAGTAATAAAGTATATGGAGATGTGAGTCCAGGGGTAGTGTGGTACAGGAAGAGGTTGTAATAGCGCAAAAGGTAGACGAGAACAGCTGAGTGGAGTGTGATCAGCTGAGCTATCGTGACAATGCCCCCTCCTCAAGGACCCCTCCGGGGGACCCGACCAGGCTTAGTAGGAT
>NC_069503.1:1111580737-1111750737 GCF_027579735.1 Bombina bombina
TTTTTAGGTAGGTCAGGTTCAGGTTGACTGATTTACTGTCTTCTTCTGTTGTTGTTGTGTGACTGTGTTAGTGTGTTAACTTCAAATCGACTATTGTGATATAATAATTGTGATTACTATTAGATTGCATTGATTTAGGTAGGTGTCAGACTGTCAGTGGCGGTGGCGTGCCTCAGCCTTTTATAGTGACTCCTGTCCTGAGCCTGCTGGGGCCCTGGGCCAATCTTTTATTTTAGGCGGCAGTGCGGCACTAAGTTGAAGTTAGATAACGTGAGTTGAAGTTGAACTTATACATTTATTACAACGAACTTGCAGCCTCGCTGCCAAAATAGTCAAGTGACTCAAGTCACTTCCCTTGACTATAGAGGCAGCGAGGCTGCAAGTTCGTTGTAATAAATGTATATCAAGTTGACAAGTTCAACTCAAGTTATCTAACTTCAACTTAGTGCCGCCTAAAAGAAAAGAAAAGATGGCCCAGGGCCCCAGCAGGCTCAGTCACACGACAAGGAAGTTGGTTTCTTATTCAAGCTGTTTCTTATTCGTGAAATTCTGTTTCTTATTCATGGAAGTTGGTTTCTTATTCAATTTTTTTTTAAATAAAAAAATAGATTTTATTAAAATAATAATATGATTCATATAAATGTAAGTTACACAGAGGTGGAATCTCTTTATATAACAGATATACAAACTTGAAAAAAGGGCATACGTTGGCACCACTACAAATATTACTATTTTGAATAAATAACATATATTTTCAAAGGGTTAATAACCATTGGGCCACTGATTTCACTATGAATATATACAGGGTAGATCCCCCTCCATGCCATGCAATTGTTTTTAGCCTGGCCCAATGGTGTTTTGGGCACAGAAATTTATGCCAACCCTGGCATAGGTGACATAATTCTCAATTTTGAATAAGTAACAGATATTTTCAAAGGGTTAATAACCATTGGGCCACTGATTTCACTATGAATATCTACAGGGTAGATCCCCCTCCATGCCATGCAATTGTTTTTAGCCTGGCCCAATGGTTATTAACCCTTTGAAAATATCTGTTACTTATTCAAAAATGAGATTATGTCACCTATGCCAGTGTTGGCATCAATTTCTGTGCCAAAAACACCATTGGGCCCGGCTAAAAACAATTGCATGACATGGAGGGGGATGTACCCTGTATAAATTCATAGTGAAATCAGTGGCCCAATGGTTATTAACCCTTTGAAAATATCTGTTACTTATTCAAAAATGAGAATTATGTCACCTATGCCAGTGTTGGCATCAATTTCTGTGGCAAAAACACCATTGGGCCAGGCTAAAAACAATTGCATGACATGGAGGGGGAATGGGATCTACCCTGTATAAAATCATAGTGAAATCAGTGGCCGAATGGTTATTAACCCTTTGAAAATATATGTTATTTATTCAAAATAGTAATATTTGTAGTGGTGCCAACGTATGCCCTTTTTTCAAGTTTGTATATCTAATTGTTATATAAAGAGATTCCACCTCTGTGTAACTACATTATATGAATCATATTATTATTTTAATAAAACCTATATTTTATTTTAAAGTAAATTTAAAGCAGTCTGACAAAAAAATTGAATAAGAAACCAACTTCCATGAATAAGAAACAGAATTTCCTGAATAAGAAACAGCTTGAATAAGAAACCAACTTCTTTTATATCCTTTGAAAAGCATATCTAAATATGCTCTGTAGCTACTGAGCATATTTAGATATGAATTTCAACAAAGGATATCTGATTTTCTTCATTCTTTTGATATCCTTTGTTGAAAAAGCATATCTAAATATGCTCAGTAGCTATTGAGCATATTTAGATATGCTTTTCAACAAATGATATCAAAAGAATGAAGGAAATCAGATATCCTTTGTTGAAATTCATATCTAAATATGCTCAATAGCTTCTAAGCAAATTTAGATATGCTTTTCAACAAAGGATATCAAAAGAATGAAGAAAATCAGATATCATTTGTTGAAAATCAAATCTAAATATGCTCATTAGATACTGAATGATGGCTGCATATAGATATTGGCTCGCCCATGTGCAATTGCTATTTCTTCAACAAAGGATATCTAAAGAATGAAGGCGTATCCGATTCCTAGACACTGCCTCACCAGCCTCTGAAGTCACCGCACATCACTGCAAGCAGCAATATAATCCTTACCGTCCTTAGTCATGGAGGACCATCAAATGTGTTGTTTGAGTTTCCATAAAGAATTGTTTACCCAAATTATTATAATGAGCCCAACGTAGAAGCTTAAGATGGAATTCAGGAGGTACATACAGGATTCCAGGAGGTAGTTTGCAGGAAGAAGGTACCTTAGCTTGAGCAGAGCGTAGAGCTTGTATAGGAAAAGAGGACAACTGAGCAAGAACACTAATTGACTAATTGGACATAGTATGGGTTCAGAATCCAACAGCACAGAGTCAGTGGACTGAAATTGCCTGGATAAAGCATCAGCCTTGGAATTTTTAGTACCAGGAACATAAGAGAGTACAAAATTAAATCTGTAAAAGATCAAAGCCCAGCGGGCTTGACGTGATTTGAGGCATTTAGCAGTATGGAGATACAGAAGATTCTTATGATCTGTTAAAATAAGAAACGTTTAGCAGTGCCTTCAAACCAGTGTCTCCATTCTTCCAAAGCCAATTTTATGGCTAGTAACTCTTTGTTGCCTACATCATAGTTTTGTTCTGCAGAATTATACTTTTTAGAGAAGAACCCCACTGGATGGAACTTACTGGTGTCCGGGTTCCGTTGGGATAACACAGCTCCTGCAGCTATAGAAGAGGCATCCACTTTTAGGATGAAATGGAGTTCTGGAACGGGGAGACAGAGGATGGGAGCCGAAGAAAATGCTGGTTTCAAAGGCCTGTAAGGCAGTGCTTGACCATTCACTGCAGTTTTGACCCTTCTTAGTAAGGGAAGTAAGTGGTGAAGAAATGTTAGCAAAGTCTTTTATAAACTTTCGATAGTAATTGGCAAAGCCAAGAAACCTTTGTAGGGATTTTAGGGTGGTAGGTCTAGGCCAATCTTATGCAGTGAGTTTATCGGAATCCATCTTAAAACCAGACTGTAAAATAAATCCCAAGAAAGGAATAGAATCTTGGTGGAAAGAGCACTTCTCTAGTTTGGCAAAGAGAGAATTCTCATGTAATCTCTGGAGTACTAACTTTACATGGTGAAGATGTTCTTGCATGGTCCTGGAGTAGATCAGTATATCGTCAAGATAGATGATGACGAATTGATTTAAGTAATCTCTGAAGATTTCATTTACAAAGTGTTGGAGAACAGCAGGGGCATTGCACAACCCAAACGGCATAACAAGATATTCATGTGGCTGAATCTAGTGTTGAATGCAGTTTTCCACTCATCCCCTTTACATATTCTAACCAAGTTGTACGCCCCTCGAAGATCCAATTTGGAGAAAATGAATGAGCGGAAGAGGATAACAATTCTTGATGGTTATTTGGTTCAGAGCACGATAATCGATGCACGGTCCGAGACCCCCATCTTTTTTCTCAACAAAGAAAAAACCTGCTCCTACATGTGAGGATGAAGTACGAATAAAACCTCTGGTCAAATTATCTTTGATGTATTCTTCGAGTGAGACATATTCCTGACGAGAAAGAGGATACGTCCAGTGAGGGGGTAAAGTTTCAGCATCTTTTTTAGAAAAGACATCACAAAAAGAATGATATTGTTCAGGTAAAGAATCAGGAATGTCCAAAACAGCTAAAACATAACTTGAAGGTTTGTGAGGACTCTGGAGACAATGTTTGAAACAAGTAGTACCCCAGGCTATAAGTTCCCCTTTAGACCAAGAGAAAACCGGAAAAATAAAAAGGAAACTGAGGAGAAGAGATGATATCAAAGCTGATAGTTTCTGAGTGAAGAATGCTGAATTTAAGTAGGGGTATAGTGGTATATTGGATGTATCCAGAACCCAGAGGTTGGCAACTGACCATGGTAACTTTAATCATTTGACTTTTGGTAAGAAGTGTAATCCAGAGTGTATTGACAAAATTTGAATCTATAAATATTCCTGCAGCTCCAGAATCTATAAGAGCTTGAGCTTAAAACTTGGTGTTTCCACATCCAAGAGTAACAGGAACAAAGAGTTTAGGATTGAGGGAAGACAAAGGGTTTTGGCTTAACTCAGTCCCTCTTTCAGAAGTTAAGCCCTGGCTTTTACTGGTCGTGTAGGGCAATCTTTCAACCAATGACCTTTTGTACCACAGTAAAGACACAGTCCAAGATTGCGCCTTCGGAGGCATTCAGCTTCGGTTAACTTAATAGCTCCAACTTCCATGGGTTCTACAGACTCAGATACAGAAGAGCTAGGACAAGGAAGGCTAGGATAATGGGTTGGCAGATGATAAATTGGTTTGGTAAATGGTCTCCTGTTATGGTCTCTCTCTTGTAGAAGCTCAGAATAGCGGGCATCCAGTTTGATACATAAGTTTATGAGTTCTTCCAGAGAATCCGGAAGATCCCTAAAGACAAGCTAATCTTTTTAATGTTCACAAAGTCCTTTGCGAAAGGCTGCACGCAGGGCCCCTTGGTTCCACAAAGTTTCAGCAGCTAAAGTCTGGAATTCAATATCATATTGTGCTACAGAAAGAGAACCTTGTCTTAAATCCAACAGCCCAGCCTCGGCTGCCGCAGACCTTCCGGGTTTATCAAACACAGAAGAAAAAATGGACACAAAAGATTCAATATCATTAAGCAAAGGATCGTCTTTTTCCAAGAGGTGAAACCCAGGCTATGGGGCTTATGTATCAAGGTCTGGCGGATCTGATCTGACACTGAGGATCAGGTCCGCCAGACCTCGCTGAATACAGCGAGCAATATGCTCACTGTATTCAGCATTGCACCAGCAGCTCACAAGAGCTGCTGGTGCAACGCCGCCCCCTGCAGACTCGTGGCCAATCGGCCGCCAGCAGGGGGGTGTCAATCAACCCGATCGTACTCGATCGGGTTGATTTCCGGCGATGTCTGTCCGCCTGCTCAGAGCAGGCAGACAGGTTATGGAGCAGCGGTCTTTGTGACCGCTGCTTCATAACTGCTGTTTCACGGGGCATTAAGCTCCATTCGGAGCTTGATACATAGGCCTTGTATGAGAGAAATTAAAAAAGTGATCTTGGAAGAAGAGGTAACAAACACATCAGGGTAATTTCTGAAGTGAAGACTACATTGGTTAAGGGATCCACCGCAGTCTTTAGGATTGCCATCATATTTATCAGGGAGTGGGATTCTTGGAATAAGTTGCCATGCAGGCTGAGGTGGATTGTATACTGTGTTTGAACTGGCAGCAGCCACAACAGGAGTTGCTGAAGCTTGAGCAGATGATGAGAGATTATGCAGAATCTGGTCTAATTTTGAATCCAGCGATTGCAGGTGTGCAGAGTGGGTTTCAAGAAGTTGTCCCTGCAGAGCCACAGCCCTGGATAACTCATCAGGGTCCATAATTGGCCCGTTTGTAATGTCAGGTTAGAAAAAGTCCAGAATCAGACCCAAATGCTAGAATGAGCTTAAAAACACACTAGCACACTGAGTATAAACCTGGACCTGACCCCACGACAGCTTTAGAGGAAAGTAAAGTTAACTCAATAGAAACTGGAGTTACTCACAGGTTTCAAGGATGGTACTTATAAGTTTGATAGCAGGCAGAGCAGGGTCAGGAATAAGCGTAGTCTGACAGGCAGAGATTGGCAACAAGTGTTCAGGCAGGTAGGGGTTAACCAATAGAGTAGTCAAGCAGGCATGGTCTGGCAACATGAATTCAGACAGGTAGGGGTTAACCAATAGAGTAGTCAAGCAAACATGGTCTGGCAATGTGAATTCAGGCAGGTAGGGGTTAACCAATAGAGTAGTCAAGCAAGCAAGGTCTGGCAAAGTGTATTCAGGCAGGATTGATACAAGCAATAACGTAGCAGATGATAGGTAACAAGTATCAGACAGAAAGTACAAAGCTTATCTTCAGGCTTGGAAGGATTGAGCAGAGACGTTGTCAGACAGGCAAAAGTTCGATAACTAGTAATCCAGAAAGAATGTACTCACAACAGCCAGATGTCAGCAGAGTGGGACGGCTTCAGTGAGGTAACGTGTTGCTAGGCAATGCAGCGTAGCGCAAAAGCGCAGAAGACGGCAGAAAACAGCTGAGCGGAGTGTGATCAGCTGAGTGATCTTGACAGGTACATTTACCAAACAGTGAATGCTGCTATCTACCCCCATACTTTCCGTCTCACCAGAAATGTAAGTTACTAAGCAGCGGTCTTAAGACCCCTGCTCCTTAACTCGTCTGCCACCTCTGAGGCGGCGGACAGCAATCAGCCCAATCGGATACGATTGGGTTGATTGACACCATCTGCTAGCGGGCGCAAATGTTCAGGGGGCGGCATTGCACAAGCATTTCCCACAAAATGCTTTTATCGAGGTGCGGTGGACATGATCTTCTACAGCGGATCATGTACACCTGCACATTGATAAATCTACCCCTATGACTTTAGTCGCTCTAAAAACATGAGTGCAAATTTAATTAGTGCTCTTGCAGTCACGTTTACTTTCAACTTGTAACATGAACGTAAGTTAGAGCGGGCACGATATTTTAATACTGTACACTAACGTTAGTGCCACTTGCAATCTAGCCCTTATTATGGAAATGTCAAACTATGTAAAAATGTAGGTTAAGAAACGTAAGATGAATTCATTGTCACCGGATTTGGCTGCAACAAAAATAACAAAACAAAAAGAAAAACCAGCAATATGAAAACCTTTGAATTTCAAGGGGTTAGTTAGCTTCCCACTTTACCCTTCTTCTTTTTTCTTCCTTTTTTGCAATTTCCACCACCAAAACCTGCCATAACCAGTTAAAGGAATATGAAAGTCAAAATGTCCAAGGTCTTTTATAGTAGCAGTGCTTGTCTCAGTGGTTAAACTGCTGCCATACAGTGCTCAAAACAGTTACACTCAGCCTGCCTAGATTTGTTCTTCAGTAAGAGATACAAAGACAAAAAAGCAAATTTGATAATAGAAGTAAATTGGAAAGTGGTTAAAAATGATACGCTTTATCTGAAACATGAAAGTTTATTTTTTTCTTAAATGTCTCTATAAAACACATATTTTCATCTTTTATAATGAGAGATTTCTAAAACATTAATAGGTTACTAAGGTAACCCGACCTTACACTACACTCAATCGCATATATGGCGCCGCATACAAGTGCGGCGCCGTATACTTTACTTGTCACTCACTGTTAGAATAAAATCAAACACCTAACACATGCACTATATCTACCGCTCAACCACAACCCCTACCACAATAAATAATGTATTAACCCCTAATCCACCAACCCCCATACCGCAAATATCTATTTAAACTATTAACCCTTATTCCGCAATGCCCCACAATACAAACTATCTATTTAAAATATTACCCCCAAATCTGCAATGCCCCACAATACAAACTATCTATTTAAAATATTACCCCCAAATCTGCAATGCCCCACAATGCAAACTATCTATTAAAAATATTAACCCCTAATCCGCAATGCCCCACAACGCAATTTATTTAAACTATTAACCCCTAATCCGCAATTCCCCCACAATACAAACTATCTATTTAAACTATTAACCCCTAATCCGCCATGAACCCACATCGCAAATTAACCTAATAAATCTATTAACCCCTAAACCGCCAAACCCCACAACGCAAATAACTAATCACTAAGGCCTAGATTTAGAGTTCGGCGGTAGCCGTGAAAACCAGCGTTAGAGGCTCCTAACGTTGGTTTTGGCCGCCCGCTGGTATTTGGAGTCAGTGATTAAAGGGTCTAACGCTCACTTTTCAGCCGCGACTTTTCCATACCGCAGATCCCCTTACGTCAATTGCGTATCCTATCTTTTCAATGGGATCTTTCTAACGCCGGTATTTAGAGTCGTTTCTGAAGTGAGCGTTAGAGCTCTAACGACAAAACTCCAGCCGCCGGAAAATAGCAGGAGTTAAGAGCTTTCTGGGCTAACGCCGGTTCATAAAGCTCTTAACTACTGTACCCTAAAGTACACTAACACCCATAAACTACCTATGTACCCCTAAACCGAGCTCCCCCCACATCGCCGCCACTCGATTAAAATTTTTTAACCCCTAATCTGCCGACCGCCACCTACGTTATACTTATGTACCCCTAATCTGCTGCCCCTAACCCCGCCGACCCCTGTATTACATTTATTAACCCCTAACCTGCCCCCCACAACGTCGCCGCCAGCTACTTAAAATAATTAACCCCTAATCTTCCGACCGCAAAGCGCCGCCACCTACGTTATCCCTATGTACCCCTAATCTCCTGCCCCTAACACCGCCGACCCCTATATTATATTTATTAACCCCTAATCTGCCCCCCTCAACGTCGCCGACACCTGCCTACACTTATTAACCCCTAATCTGCCGAGCGGACCGCACCGCTACTATAATAAAGTTATTAACCCCTAACCCGCCTCACTAACCCTATCATAAATAGTATTAACCCCTAATCTGCCCTCCCTAACATCGCCGACACCTAACTTCAATTATTAACCCCTAATCTGCCGACCGGAGCTCACCGCTATTCTAATAAATGGATTAACCCCTAAAGCTAAGTCTAACCCTAACACTAACACCCCCCTAACTTAAATATAATTTACATCTAACGAAATTAATTAACTCTTATTAAATAAATTATTCCTATTTAAAGCTAAATACTTACCTGTAAAATAAATCCTAATATAGCTACAATATAAATTATAATTATATTATAGCTATTTTAGGATTAATATTTATTTTACAGGCAACTTTGTAATTATTTTAACCAGGTACAATATCTATTAAATAGTTAATAACTATTTAATAGTTACCTAGTTAAAATAATAACAAATTTACCTGTAAAATAAATCCTAACCTAAGATATAATTAAACCTAACACTACCCTATCAATAAATTAATTAAATAAACTACCTACAATTAACCTAACACTACACTATCAATAAATAAATTAAATACAATTGCTACAAATAACTACAATTACATAAACTAACTAAAGTACAAAAAATAAAAAAGAACTAAGTTACAAAAAATAAAAAAATATTTATAAACATAAGAAAATTATTACAACAATTTTAAACTAATTACACCTACTCTAACCCCCCTAATAAAATAACAAAGCCCCCCAAAATAATAAATGCCCTACCCTATTCTAAATTAAAAAAGTTAAAAGCTCTTTTACCTTACCAGCCCTGAACAGGGCCCTTTGCGGGGCATGCCCCAAGAATTTCAGCTCTTTTGCCTGTAAAAAAAACACATACAATACCCCCCCCCAACATTACAACCCACCACCCACATACCCCTAATCTAACCCAAACCCCCTTAAATAAACCTAACACTAAGCCCCTGAAGATCTTCCTACCTTGTCTTCACCATCCAGGTATCACCGATCCGTCCTGGCTCCAACATCTTCATCCAACCCAAGCGGGGGTTGGCGATCCATCATCCGGTGGCTGAAGAGGTCCAGAAGAGGCTCCAAAGTCTTCCTCCTTTCCGGCAAGAAGAGGACATCCGGACCGGCAAACATCTTCTCCAAGCGGCATCTTCGATCTTCTTCCATCCGGTGCGGAGCGGGTCCATCTTGAAGCAGGCGACGTGGATCCATCCTCTTCTTCCGTTGTCTCCCGACGAATGACGGTTCCTTTAAGGGACGTCATCCAAGATGGCGTCCCTTGAATTCCGATTGGCTGATAGGATTCTATCAGCCAATCGGAATTAAGGTAGGAATATTCTGATTGGCTGATGGAATCAGCCAATCAGAATCAAGTTCAATCCGATTGGCTGATCCGATCAGCCAATCAGATTGAGCTCGCATTCTATTGGCTGATCGGAACAGCCAATAGAATGCGAGCTCAATCTGATTGGCTGATTGGATCAGCCAATCGGATTGAACTTGATTCTGATCGGATTGAACTTGATTCTGACGAATGACTGTTCCTTTAAGGGACGTCATCCAAGATGGCGTCCCTCGAATTCCGATTGGCTGATAGGATTCTATCAGCCAATCGGAATTAAGGTAGGAATTTTCTGATTGGCTGATCAGAACAGCCAATAGAATGCGAGCTCAATCTGATTGGCTGATTGGATCAGCCAATCGGATTGAACTTGATTCTGATTGGCTGATTCCATCAGCCAATCAGAAAATTCCTACCTTAATTCCGATTGGCTGATAGAATCCTATCAGCCAATCGGAATTCGAGGGACGCCATCTTGGATGACGTCCCTTAAAGGAACAGTCATTCGTCGTTCAGTCGTCGGGCCGGATGGATGTTCCGCGCTGGAGGTCTTCAGGATCCTGCCGCTTCGCTCCGGATGGAAGACCATAGAAGATGCCGCCTGGATGAAGACTTCAATCGGATGGAAGATCCTCTTCTGCCCCGCTTGGATGAAGACTTTGACCGGATCATGGACCTCTTCAGACCCCCGCTTGGGCTTGGATCAGGACATCGGAGGAGCTCTTCAGGACGGATCGGTGAACCTGGATGGTGAAGACAAGGTAGGAAGATCTTCAGGGGCTTAGTGTTAGGTTTATTTAAGGGGGGTTTGGGTTAGATTAGGGGTATGTGGGTGGTGGGTTGTAATGTTGGGGGGGGTATTGTATGTTTTTTTTTACAGGCAAAAGAGCTGAAATTCTTGGGGCATGCCCCGCAAAGGGCCCTGTTCAGGGCTGGTAAGGTAAAAGAGCTTTTAACTTTTTTAATTTAGAATAGGGTAGGGAATTTTTTATTTTGGGGGGCTTTGTTATTTTATTAGGGGGCTTAGAGTAGGTGTAATTAGTTTAAAATTGTTGTAATATTTTTCTTATGTTTTTAAATATTTTTTTATTTTTTGTAACTTAGTTCTTTTTTATTTTTTGTACTTTAGAGTGTTAGGTTTAATTATATCTTAGGTTAGGATTTATTTTACAGGTAAATTTGTTATTATTTTAACTAGTTAACTATTAAATAGCTATTGTACCTGGTTAAAATAATTACCAAGTTGCCTGTAAAATAAATATTAATCCTAAAATAGCTACAATATAATTATAATTTATATTGTAGCTATATTAGGATGTATTTTACAGGTAAGTATTTAGCTTTAAATAGGAATAATTAATTTAATAAGAGTTAATTTATTTCGTTAGATGTAAATTATATTTAAGTTAGGGGGGTGTTAGTGTTAGGGTTAGACTTAGCTTTAGGGGTTAATCCATTTATTATAGTAGCGGTGAGCTCCGGTCGTCAGATTAGGGGTTAATAATTGAAGTTAGGTGTCGGCGATGTTAGGGAGGGCAGATTAGGGGTTAATACTATTTATGATAGGGTTAGTGAGGCGGATTAGGGGTTAATAACTTTATTATAGTAGCGCTCAGGTCCGCTCGGCAGATTAGGGGTTAATAAGTGTAGGCAGGTGTCGGCGACGTTGTGGGGGGCAGATTAGGGGTTAATAAATATAATCTAGGGGTCGGCAGTGTTAGGGGCAGCAGATTAGGGGTACATAGGGATAACGTAGGTTGCGGCGGTTTACGGAGCGGCAGATTAGGGGTTAAAAAAAATATGCAGGGGTCAGCGATAGCGGGAGCGGCAGATTAGGGGTTAATAAGTGTAAGGTTAGGGGTGTTTAGACTCGGGGTACATGTTAGAGTGTTAGGTGCAGACGTAGGAAGTGTTTCCCCATAGGAAACAATGGGGCTGCGTTAGGAGCTGAACGCTGCTTTTTTGCAGGTGTTAGGTTTTTTTTCAGCTCAAACAGCCCCATTGTTTCCTATGGGAGAATCGTGCACGAGCACGTTTTTGAGGCTGGCCGCGTCCGTAAGCAACTCTGGTATCGAGAGTTGCATTTGCGGTAAAAATGCTCTACGCTCCTTTTTTGGAGCCTAACGCAGCATTTGTTTGAACTCTCGATACCAGAGTTAAATTTATGGTGCGGCCAGAAAAAAGCCCGTGGAGCGTTAACAGCCCTTCTACCGCCAAACTCCAAATCTAGGCCTAAGCCTCCTAACCTAACATCCCCTAAATTAACACCATTAAATAAATTAAAATAATCCTAAATTACAATTAAAAACCTAACATTACTTAAGTTTAAATTAAGATAAAATTACGGAAAATTAAAAAAAAGAGTTATTTAAATTATTAAAAAAAAGTTTAACATTACATAAAAAAATAAACAAAATTATAAAAAAATAAAAAAATTAAACCTAATCCCTATGAAAATAAAAAAGCCCCCAAAAATAAAAACACCCCCTAATCTAATACTAAACTACCAATAGGCCTTTAAAGGACCTTTTGTAGGACATTGCCCTAAGTTAAACAGCTCTTTTCCCTTTAAAAAAAACTATCGGCTAGATTATGAGTCTTGTGTTAGGGTTAAAAAGCAGCATTGAGAGGTTCCAACGCTGCTTTTTTCTTACCGCTGGTATTACGAGTCTTTCAGGTACAGGCTCACCGCTTACTTTTTTGTCGCGACTCTAAAATACCGCAAATCCACTTACATCAATTGCGTATCCTATATTTTCAATGGGATTTTCCTAACGCCGGTATTACGATTCTTCCTAAAAGTCAGCGGTACAGCCTCTCCTGTCAAGACTCCTACCGCATTTAAAAGTCAGTAGTTAGGAGTTTTATGGGCTAACGCCGTAACATAAAACTCTTACCTAAAGTGCTAAAAAGTACACTAACACCCATAAACTACCTATTAACCCCTAAACCGAGCCCCCCCCACATCGCAAACACTATAATAAAATGTTTAACCCCTAATATGCTGAACCAGAGATCGCTGCCACTATAATAAATGTATTAACCCCTAAACCGCCGTACTCCTGCATTGCAAACACTAGTTAAATTTTATTAACCCATAATCTGCCGTCCCTAACATCGCCGCCACCTACCTACATTTACTAACCCCTAATCTGCCGCCCCCAACGTTGCCGCCACTATATTAAATGTATTAACCCCTAAATCTAACTCTAACCCTAACACCCCCTAACTTAAATATAATTTTAATAAATCTAAATAAAATTACTATAATTAACTAAATGAATCCTATTTAAAACTAAATACTTACCTATAAAATAAACCCTAAAATAGCTACAATATAACTAATAGTTACATTGTAGCTAGTTTGGAGTTTATTTATATTTTACAGGCAACTTTGTATTTATTGTAACTAGGTAGAATAGTTATTAAATAGTTATTAATTATTTAATAATAACTACCTTTGGATCAGCCAATAGGATTTTTGCTACCTTAATTCCGATTGGATGATAAAATTCGATCAGCCAATCGGAATTGAAGGGACGCCATCTTGGATGATGTCACTTTAAGGTAACGTCATTTAGTCGTCGGATGAAGACAGAAGAGGATGCTCCGTGTCGGATGTCTTAAAGATGGACCCGCTTCACTCCGGTTGGATGAAGATAGAAGATGCCATCTGGATGAAGACTTCTGTCAATCTGGAGGACCTCTTCTTCCCGGCTTGGATGAAGACTTCTGCCCGGTTGGGTGAAGACGTCTCAAGGTAGGGTGATCTTCAGGGGGTTAGTGTTAGGTTTTATTAAGGGGGGATTGAATGGGTTTTAGAGTTGGGTTGGATGTGTGGGTGGTGGGTTTTAATGTTGGGGGTATTGTATTTTTTTTTACAGGTAATAGAGCTGATTACTTTGGGGCAATGCCCGCAAAAGGCCCTTTTAAGGGCTATTTGTAATTTAGTGTAGGGTAGGGCTTTTTATTATTTTGGGGGGCTTTTTTATTTTGTTAGGGGGATTAGATTAGGTGTAATTAGTTTAAAAAACTTGTAATTATTTTATTATTTTATGTAATTTAGTGGTTTTTTTCCGTACTTTAGATAATTGTACTTAATTGTATTTAATTGTAGTTAGTTTAGTGAATTAATTTAATTGTAGTGTAGTATTATGTGTAATTGTAACTTAGGTTAGGATTTATTTTATAGGTAAATTTGACTTTATTTAAGCTAGGTAGTTATTAAATAGTCAATAACTATTTAATAACTATTGTACCTAGTTAAAATAAATACAAAGTTGCCTGTAAAATAAAAATAAACCCTAAGCTAGATACAATGTAACTATTAGTTATATTGTAGCTATCTTATGGTTTATTTTATAGGTAAGTATTTAGTTTTAAATAGGAATTATTTAGTTAATTGTAGTAATTTTATTTAGATTTATTTAAATTATATTTAAGTTAGGGTGGTGTTAGGGTTAGAGTTAGATTTAGGGGTTAATACATTTAATATAGTGGCGGCGACATTGGGGGCGGAAGATTAGGGGTTAATAAATGTAGGTAGCTGGCAGCAATGTTAGGGATGGCAGATTAGGGGTTAGTAAAATTTAACTAGTGTTTGTGATGTGGGAGTATGGCGGTTTAGGGGTTAATAACTTTATTATAGTGGTGGCGACGCTGTGGGTGGCAGATTAGGGGTTAATAAGTATAGTTAGGTTGCGGCAACATTGGGGGCGGCAGATTAGGGGTTAATAAATATAATGTAGGTTGCGGCGATGTGGGGGACAGCAGATTAGGGGTTCATAAGTATAATGTAGGTAGTGGCGGTGCCCAGAGAGGCAGATTAGAGGTTAATAATATAATGTAGCTGTCAGCGATAGCGGGGGCGGCAGATTAGGGGTTAATATGTGTAAACGTAAATTTTCTTTCCCCATAGGAATCAATGGGGCTGCGTTAGGAGCTGAACGCTGCTTTTTCGTAGGTGTTAGATTTTTTTCAGCCGGCTCTACCCCATTGATTCCTATGGGGAAATCGTGCACGAGCACGTTTAGCCAGCTCACCGCTACCGTAAGCAGCGCTGGTATTGAGGTGAGATGTGGAGCAAAATTTTGCTCTTCGCTCACTTTTCTGCGGCTAACGCCGGGTTTAGAAAAAAGCGTAATACCAGCGTTGTCTGTAGGTGAGCGGTGAGGGAAAACTGCTCGTTAGCACAGCACACCATTACCGACAAACCGACGTAATCTAGCTGTATGTTCCCCCTAACAGTAAACCCCCCCACCCACCAAACTCCCCAAAATAAAAAAAACTAACACTAAAAGATCCTAAACTACCCATTGCCCCTAAAGGGGCATTTAAACAGCCAATATATCTGTGGTCACTTTATAAAGTACTGGGGCGGGTAGAGTCAGTACTGGTGGGTTAAACAGTGTCACTATACAGTATACAGTAATAGGGGGTCAGACCATCTCACAGACTGTGGGCACAGGGTGCCTCCTTTTGCAGACATGTAATCTGATTCACATTTTTTTTTTCTGTGTTAAATGTAAAAAAAAAAAAAAAAAAATGTATTAAATTCACATTTTTTTGGAGGGGGGAGGGGTGGTGGGGGGGCCCCTTCTTAGATTCTTGCACCTGGGCCCTGTGGTTTCTAGTTACGCCTCTGGATTTCAGTAGCTCTCATCCTAGAGTCAAATCAACCAATAGGGATGCCATATTTAGAATCAAATCAACCAATAGGAATGCCATATTTAATCGTGTACCTTGAATTCACTATTCAGTGTACGGGGGTGATCGTACGAACAGAATCCTCCACACTCCATGGCTCTGCGGTCACCAGTCTTCAGTTCCGCAGTCGCCGGTCTTCGGTTCCACAGTCGCTGGTCTTCAGTTCTGCAGGGCTGGAAGAAGATAAAAGAGGTCGACGCTTGGAAGAAGACCACCACCGGACTTCAGGAACTGTGAGTACCTATCTGGGGGTTAGAGTTAGGATTTTTTTTTTTTTCATTTTTTAGATTAGGGATTTGGGCACTGAAAAAGAGTTGAATGCCCTTTTAATTGCAATACCCATACAAATGTCCCTTTAGGGGCAATGGGTAGTTTAGGATTTTTTAGTGTTAGTTTTTTTTATTATGAGGGGTTTGGCGGGTGGGAGGTTTTACTGTTAAGGGGAACTTAGTTTTTTTAAAGGTAAAACAACTGTTTAAAAGGCTCTTTTAAGGGCTATTGGTAGCTTAGTATTAGATTATGGGGTGTTTTTATTTTGGGGTGCTTTTATATTTTCATAGGGATTAGGGTTACTTTTCTGTAATTTTAGCTTAATTTAAACTTAGTTTTTTAAAATTTTTAAGTAATGTTAGGTTTTTAATGGTTATTTAGGATTATTTTAATTTATGTAATGGGGTTAATTTAGGGGTTGTTAGGTTAGAGGGCTTAGTGATTATTTATTTGCATTGTGGGGTTTGGCGGTTTAGGGGTTAATAGATTTATTAGGTTAATTGTGATGTGGGTTAATGTCGGATTAGGGGTTAATAGTTTAAATAAATAGTTTGCGTTGTGGGGGCATTGCGGATTAGGGGTTAATAGTTTAAATAGATAGTTTGCATTGTGGGTCATTGCAGATTATGGGTTAATAGTTTAAATAGATAGTTTGCATTGTGGGGCATTGTGGATTAGGGGTTAATAGTTTAAATAGATAGTTTGTTATGTGGGGGCATTGCGGAATAAGGGTTTATAGTTTAAATAGCTAGTTTGCGTTGTGGGGCATGGCGGTTTAGAGGTTAATACATTTATTATAAATTGCGATGTGGGGGGAGGATGGCGGATAGAGGGGTTTTGACCTGTCGGGTTAGATTTCAATGGGAAAAAGGTTTCAAAGAGCACTTTCTTCCTGTTTTACACCTAGTTGAGCTGCGTGTTATTTTTGTTAATGTATTGGCAGCCTCCGACAGTGTATTTATGGTTTGTGCGGGCATTGGAAATCGGGTATAATTTAAAGATTAGCCGCTTCCTATTTTTTGTATGGGACACGATAATGTTTTCAGAAGCCAGAGTCCAGTTGCTGAAATTGGGTTATAACTGGCCGTTGGAAGCAGTGGATAAACGATATTGCTTCCAACAGCATATTTATCAGTTTGCGAGTGCACACAAACGGAATTACGGTTCAATGGAAATGAGATCTTAGTCTGCTTGTGTTTGACTATGGGCTAGTCAGCAGTTCATTATTTGTGAGATTAATGCTTATATATCGGCTATCTGCCAATACTCGAACATAAGTGTAGTTATTAGATGTAATTGTTGTCTACATACTTGTATTTTGTAAGAGAGAATGCTTGACTGTTCTCTGTTTGAGATAAATTATTATATGTCCTTTCTTTGTATGTGGAATTGCTTTTCTCTAAATCAACTTTCTTGACATGCTGTTACCAGTTATTTACTCACCTTTTCTATTTGAGATAGGGAGAAATAATAACATAGCATTTGAATGGAAGATCAAATATAGCCTTGATATACATCTCTACCACACATTTTTCAATAGAATAATGTTAGTAACATTATATTAAAAAAAAAATTAAAATATTGGGGGCGCCTTTGGGCAGACAAATATCGTATTGCAAACCTTTGTGCAATTAGTACTAAAAACTATATAATATACTAGTATACAATGCGTCCAAAGCTCAACTCTTTCAATATACAAAAAAGTTAAAGCCAGTCAAAAATGGTAGAAATCATTAAAATAATAAAAAAAATTATGAATAATAAATTGTCCAAGTCCCATTGGTAGAATGATAAGGAGTGAAGTGTAGCCCAAAAAACTAAAACTTAAAGGGCCACTGTAAGTAAATATTTTCTATGCCTGTTACTAACTAACTACCCCAAATACGCTTTTTATCAATAGCATTTCATTAACATATCTCTACCGTATATCAGAAATCTTGTCTGCAAATTTAATTGTTTTCCAAACCCACTCAGTGGGTTTCCTTTGCTCTGTACCAATCCGTTTACAATACCTAGGTTTCAAAATGGTGCTTTAAACACAAAGTTATTGGTTTAAGTATTTTGAACATGCAGTGCTGAAAATAGTGGGCAGGATAACGTGACATCATCTGCGAATAAAAGATATAACTTTTACAACGTTATGACACTTCGTTTTGGAGAAAATATAGGTCAGTAGGTTTTAATTAATGTTTATTAACTTTAATATGTTAGTTGTTTAGCTTAAAAATTATAACAGAAAGTAATCCTTTAACTCTTAAGCATATCACAGGAGACTATCTTCTTCCTAGATAGTTAAAAAAATGATACAAAGTAGTATAGAGTAATGAGGTGCTAATGTATCAAAGAGTGCAAAATCTAAACATGTGTATAACCTTCTGTGTTAACAGAATAATAAAATAATAATAGAAAATAAAAATACAAAACCACTGTTGTGTCAAATTAGTTCACACAATCCAATGATTTGAATATGTGGTTTTCAAAGAAACTAGAGTGATTAAAAAAATCCAACCAAAATTAGTGATAGTAACCTAAATAAGCTCACACTGTGTGAATATTCAAAACTTGTGAATTTATTATACTAAAAATTCTCAAACAATCCAAAGGTGGTAGTTACTCATAATAAAAACATTCGAAAATATACTTAAAACGTTTTTCAATCCGTTTGCACTTATTAAAAATGTAGCTTGTGCCAATACATAAAAAAGCACATCTCATTTTTTTTTTTGGACCTGCCTCGCTCGAATTTCTAAGAGTGCAACTAAGGAATCACAGTGCAATAAGCATTGCGATCCACTGTGTACATTGTAGAGCCAGTTGCAACTACTGCAAATACACAGGGGAAACAGGGACACACCCTAAAGAAATTAAAGGGACACTGAACCCAATTTTTTTCTTTTGTGATTCAGATTAAGCAACTTTCTAATTTACTCCTATTACCAAATTTTCTTCATTCTCTTGGCATCTTTATTTGAAATGCAAGAGTGTAAGTTTAGATGCCGGCCCATTTTTGGTGAAATTCATCCATCAATAAAAAAAATTGCTGGCCACAGTTCTGAATAAAAAAAAAAGCTTAGATGCCTTCTTTTTCAAAATAAAGATAGCAAGAGAACGAAGAAAAATTGATAATAGGAGTAAATTAGAAAGTTGCTTAAAATTCCAGGCTCTATCTGAATCACAGAAGAAAAATTTGGGTTCAGTGTCCCTTTAATAAGGGTGAATGACCGCCATCTGTTTGGTTGAACCAATCACAACAGTAAAAATAAAAATAAACCTCAGGCAAATGAGAAAGCACTCACAGAATGATGATAAAGGTTTTTTTTCTGGTTTTCAGTATCAGAAATATTAGCTGCTTAAATAAAGCTTAATTAAACTATGCTGACAAAAATTAAGAGAATAAGGAGCGCTAAAAAAGCAACAGAGTCCTAGATAAAATACAAATATATTTATTTAAAATAGATTAATATCTTAAAATAATATTTATAAAAAGTAAAAACGCTAAAACAAACATAGGGACGTCTCCCTTAATTAGTGCATGTAATGATAAACATATAAATTAATACGAGCTCAGTTATATGCAGTTCCACTCTTGGAATATGGCAAACACATAGGGAGATATAGCTAATTGATGCAAATCCCGCCGCTAGTCAATGTGAGAAGTAATCTTACCGCTGGCTCTTATGCTTGCTCTATACTTAGCCACAATTGCGGTGATGTTTGCCATATTCCAATAGACTGGTCTGAAGATTGGGACTGTTTGAACCAACTACAAACAGAGACTATTTTCTATTTTATGTGGAGTCACTAAAGACTTTTTAACCTGTCATTTGGGAGTGCACACTGCTGTTTTTATAGATTGTTAAGAGTGGAACTGCATATAACTGAGCTAGGATTAATTTATATGTTTATCATTACATGCGCTTATTAAGGGAGACGTCCCTATGTTTGTTTTAGCTTTTTGACTTTTTATAAGTATTATTTTAAGATATTAATCTACTGTATTTTAAACAAATATATTTGCATTTTATCGTCCTCTAGGCTTTTTTAGCGCTCCTTATTCTCTTAATTTTTGTGGATATCTACTTATTTGCTACCTTTTGGGAAGGGTTAGCTTGAAGGAGAGCTTAGGAGTCTATATCTGGGGGCCCTATTTCGTTTTTTGCACTTTAAAATATGCTAAAGCATTTAAAAAAATGTAGTTACATTTATATGTGAGTGAGCATTTCAGGTCTCATATGCTCTACAAATGCATTTTAAGCACTCCCATACCATACATATCCCAAAAAAAACTTTAGGCAATTTATATCCAGCATATTGGTGGGTAGTACAACCAATCCAAATCTATACCTCCTGCCCTAAAGAGAGAGAGCAGATAGTGTTCCTACATTGCTTCTTTAGAAGATCATGCTATTAGCATAGCTTCATTCATTATTCATGCATCAAATGTCTAACGCAGAGGAGTGTTAAGGCTGTGACACACTGCAAGTGATGCGGCGCAAGGCGAAGTAACTGCTTCGTGCCGTGTCACATCGCTTCTGAAGTTCAAATATTTCAACTCTGAGCTCTCAGCTACGCGACCTGATGCTGCTGAGAGTGCAGAAATGAAAAGACAGGACACATCATCACGCTGCACCGCTCTCACTGTGTCACAGCCTTTAGTGTGCTCAAGTGGTACAGTATCTATGGTTGCCAACTTTTTTTTTATTAAAGCGACACTCAAGTCAAAATTTAACTTTCATGATTCAGATAGATCATGGAATTTTAAACAGATTTCCAATTTACTTCCATTACCAAAATGTGCACAGTGTTTTTATATTTAAACTTAAGTCACCAGCTTCTACTGAGCATGTGCAAGAATTCACAAAATATACGTATTTGCATTTGTCATTGACTTATGGCTGTCACATGATGCAGGAGGAGTGGAAAGAGACATAGCTTTGAAATTTGTCATAAAAAAATCTACTACTCATTTCAAGTTCAGACACTAATTTGAGGTCCAGGCCGATTTAACAAAGTGCGAGCGGACATGATCCGCTGTTACTGGATCATGTCTGCCGCACATCGATAAATGTGTCGGCATTTATCATTGCACAAGCAGTTCTGATGAACTACTTGTGCAATGCCGCCTCCTGCCGATAAACGGCCAATCGGTCACTAGCAGGGGGTGTCAATCAACCTGATCGCATGCGATTGGGCGGATTGATGTCCACCACCCTAGAGGAGGCATATGAGTTAAAGGGACACTGAACCCAAATTTTTTCTTTTGTAATTCAGAAAGAGCATGCAATTTAAAGCAACATTCTAATTTACTCCTATTATCAATTTTTCTTCGTTCTCTTGCTATCATTATTTGAAAAAGAAGGCATCTAAGCTTTTTTGTTTTGTTTCAGTACTCTGGACAGCACTTTATTATTGGTGGATGAATTTATCCACCAATCAGCAAGGACAACCCAGGTTGTTCACCAAAAATGGGCCGGCATCTAAACTTACATTCTTGCATTTCAAATAAAGATACCAAGAGAATGAAGAAAATTTGATAATAGGAGTAAATTTGAAATTTGCTTAAAATTTCATGCTCAATCTGAATCATGAAATAAAAATTTTGGGTACAGTGTCCCTTTAAGGAGCAGCGGTCTTAAAAAACAGTTACATTCAGGGCATTTGGTCCTTGTTAAATTGGCCCCCAGGTGCTATTGCATTGTCTTGATATCATGCATTTGTTCATTTTGCAAATCTACTGAATTTACTGGTCCTTTGAGTAATGGAGACTAAATATTGACAAATTTCACATATGAAATTGACAAATTATTTAGTAGTTTTTTTTATAATTTCATACAAATCATCTTTATTCACATAGTCAAGCTTAATATATTCAACAACTCTCTGCAAATCCATGAATTCTATTTTTAATTTTAGGCAGAGTGGGAGTACATACATTAAACTGCCCGATATATCAAAATCATTAAAGGGACATTCCAGTCAAAATTTAAATGCACATAGATGAATTACATATTTGAATAGAAAGATATTTGCAATATACATGTATTAGCAAAAATGCTTCTAGTAAACGTTATCACTGTTTTAGTGTTAGCATGTTTCTCTGCACGTGCATGTGAAGCATAGCTAGATATTCTCAATGCATCAGCATTTTAAATAATGTAGCTGCTCAGATCATCACCGGTGCTTGTATCATGTCAGCAATTAACAAATTGAGTCATTACCAGATGGTACAAGCACCTTAGGCTCTCTGAGCAAGTGCTGTGTTAAAAGTGCTGGTGCAAGGTGCATACTTAAATACACTTTTGAAACGGCTATAGCTTTTATTACAAACATTTTTGCTATTACATGTATATTACAAAATTGCTTCTGTTCAATACAGAAATGCACCCATGTGGTTTCCAATTTTGGCTGGAATATCCCTTTAAATAAATAAGAGAACAAGAGTACAATATTAAATGTATGAAATTAAGATTTTTCATGTTGTAAAAAAATAAAGGAGAAAAATGTTCTAAGAGCAGATAAATAAGAGAACATAGTAGACTGAATCCCTGGAAATAACGTTATCTCATGCTAGACAAAAATATTGCCAAAAGCTTTTAGTGATGTGCTACAAATTCATTTATAGAGCAATGCAAAGACTGACTGAGATGTTTTCCCACACCCACTTCCAATGCAATTAAATTGATGCATTGTTTAAAAAATAGTAAAGAAAAGTATTTGGTAACTGTGATTTTATTTTATTTTTTCCAATTTACTTATATTATCTAATTTGCTGTCTTCTTTTAATATCATTTGTTAAAAAAACAGCACTGCACATGGATGAGCCTATAACACGAGTCATATATGTAAAGCCACCAATCAGCAGCCCCTGAGCCTACCTAGGTATACTTTTCAATAAAAGATATCAAGATAAAATACTTTTAAAAAATAGAAGTAAATTGGGCAACATGCTCTCTCTGATTTGTGAAAGAAAAAAAAAGGTTTCATATCCCTTTAAGGAGCACTAAAATCAATATTATATTTATGCATCATGAATGATTTGACATTAAACATGATCTATATGCAAAATAAATGCTTTAAAACAATTCAACATTTTATGTGAGTAACATATGCAATGTTTTGCTGGCCTTGGGCCCACATCTTAAAGGGATAGGAAAATCAAAATTAAACTTGCATTATTCAGAAAGAGCATGTAATTTCCAGACACTTTTAAATTAACTTTTATTTTCAAAGGTGCGTTCTTCTCTTTCTGTGTCTCTTATTGGAAAAAAAAAATGCACACATATTCTACACCAGTGGGAGCTAGCTGCCAGTAGTGCAATGCTGTTCCTTCAGCAAAGGATAACAAGAGAATGAAGCAAATTTGATAATAGAAGTAAACTGAAAAGTTGTTTAAAATGGTATGTTTGGGTTTCATGTCCCTTTAAAAGGGTTCTGCAATGTTGTTTATTTTACTTCATGTGCTTTAACTAATAAGGGCAATACATGTAAAGAAGCTTCTGCCCATATCAAACAATAACTGTGCAGCATGTATGGGTGTCAGTGGAAATGTCTTTTGCAAAGCCTTTTATAATTCAGTGTAATAAAAAAAAATATGAGGAATGAAATTTTAAGTTAAACATCCCTTTAAAAGATATTGGTAAAATCCTAATGTGAATTGAGCAAGGAATAGCTCAAAACCTGTACTAAAAGCCTATCAGCTATCATAAAAGTGCTGTAAATATTCTCTTAGAAATCAATTTCACTTTATTTGATGTCACAAAACTTACATTAAAATAAAAATATGAAATTATAATAAAGATGTTATAAAACCAATGGCAAATGTATTGCATTTTACTGAGAAATCTGTACAGCATTTTTTTAATACAATACATTGCAAGGACGAGCGAGCCAAAAGGCAGTAATAAGTTGAAGAAATATAATCTTGTTGATGGATCGTATCATGTTTTCATAAAAATCATACACATATTACTTTGATATATGTTATTATGTTTGCAGGATATGAGAACAGAGAGCATAGCTGCATTTTTAATATCAGAATGAATATATTGTGTATAGCAATTCCTGTTTGCAGTGAAAAAGGGCTTTGTAATATGCACCAGAAATAAGAGTGCTGTTAAAAACACCAGCATCTGCAATTATAGACTTTTATATAGAAACACTCATATATATGTTTAATAATGTACTGTCTTCTAGGCAACACATACTTAGTTTTTTCATCTTTGGCCTAGAACTTGTTCTGGTAAATCATTCCTCCTACATTTTTATTTTTTTACCTTGCTGAGGGGGAAACCTTAGAATTCTAGGGGTGGAGTCTTTAGCTGTAGGTGTGTTCAGTTGATATTGGACAGCCCTGAGTTGTGGCATTGGCGTAGAATTAGTGCAGTATGGGGGTGTTTTATCACATATTTTTTAACAGGGTTACAGGATTCCAGTTTTCTATGGCCTAGATTTAGAGTTTGGCGGTAGCCGTCAAAACCAGCGTTAGAGGCTCCTAACGCTGGTTTTTACCGCCCTCTGGTATTTGGAGTCAGTCATTAAAGGGTCTAACGCTCACTTTCCAGCCGCGACTTTTCCATACCGCAGATCCCCTTACGTCAATTGCGTATCCTATCTTTTCAATGGGATCTTTCTAACTCCGGTATTTAGAGTCGTGGCTGAAGTGAGCGTTAGAAATCTAACGACAAAACTCCAGCCGCAGAAAAAAGTCAGTAGTTAAGAGCTTTCTGGGCTAACGCCGGTTTATAAAGCTCTTAACTACTGTGCTCTAAAGTACACTAACACCCATAAACTACCTATGTACCCCTAAACCGAGGCCCCCCCACATCGCCGCCACTCTATAACATTTTTTTAACCCCTAATCTTCCACTCCGTACACTGCTGCCAACTACGTTATCCCTATGTACCCCTAATCTGCTGCCCCTAACACCGCCGACCCCTATATTATATTTATTAACCCCTAATCTGCCCTCACAACGTCGCCACCAGCTACCTACACTTATTAACCCCTAAGCTGCCGTCCGCACGCTGCCGCCAGCTACATTATAGCTATGTACCCCTAATCTGCTGCCCCTAAAACCGCCGACCCCTATATTTATTAACCCCTAATCTGCCCCCCACAACGTCGCCTCCACCTGCCTACACTTATTAACCCCTAATCTGCCGAGAGGACCGCACCGCTACTATAATAAAGTTATTAACCCCTAATCCACCTCACTCCCGCCTCAATAACCCTATAATAAATAGTATTAACCCCTAATCTGCCCTCCCTAACATCGCCGACACCTAACTTCAAGTATTAACCCCTAATCTGCCGATCGGAGCTCACCGCTACTCTAATACATTTTTTAACCCCTAAAGCTAAGTCTAACCCTAACCCTAACACCCCCCTAAGTTAAATATAATTTTATTCTAACGAAATAAATTAACTCTTATTAAATAAATTATTCCTATTTAAATCTAAATACTTACCTGTAAAATAAACCCTAATATAGCTACAATATAAATTATAATTATATTATAGCTATTTTAGGATTAATATTTATTTTACAGGTAACTTTGTATTTATTTTAACCAGGTACAATAGCTATTAAATAGTTAAGAAATATTTAATAGCTAAAATAGTTAAAATAATTACAAAATTACCTGTAAAATAAATCCTAACCTAAGTTACAATTAAACCTAACACTACACTATCAATAAATTAATTAAATACAATACCTACAAAAAACTACAATTAAATAAACTAACTAAAGTACAAAAAATAAAAAAGAACTAAGTTACAAAAAATAAAAAAATATTTACAAACATTAGAAAAATATTACAACAATTTTAAACTAATTACACCTACTCTAAGCTCCCTAATAAAATAACAAAGCCCCCCAAAATAAAAAAAATGCCCTACCCTATTCTAAATTAAAAAAGTTCAAAGCTCTTTTACCTTACCAGCCCTGAACAGGGCCCTTTGTGGGGCATGCCCCAAAGAATTCAGCTCTTTTGCCTGTAAAAAAAACACATACAATACCCCCCCAACATTACAACCCACCACCCACATACCCCTAATCTAACCCAAACCCCCCTTAAATAAACCTAACACTAAGCCCCTGAAGATCTTCCTACCTTATCTTCACCATACCAGGTTCACCAATCGGTCCTCGGAAGTGTTGATCCAAGCCCAAGCGGGGGGCTGAAGAGTGACGTCCATCCTCGGGCTGAAGTCTGGATCCAAGCGGCGGCTGAAGAAATCCATCATTGGGCTGAAGTCGGAAGTCCATCATCGGGATGAAGTCTTCTATCAAGCCGCATCTTCAATCTTCTTTCTTCTGGAGCGGAGTGGAGCCATCTTCTTTCAAGCCGACTCGGAACATCCTCTTCAACCGACGCCTACTCGCTGAATGACGGTTCCTTTAAATGACGTCATCCAAGATGGCGGCCCTCAAATTCCGATTGGCTGATAGGATTCTATCAGCCAATCGGAAAGAAGGTAGGAATATTCTGATTGGCTGATGGAATCAGCCAATCAGAAACAAGTTCAATCCGATTGGCTGATCCAATCAGCCAATCAGATTGAGCTCGCATTCTATTGGCTGTTCCGATCAGCCAATAGAATGCAAGCTCAATCTGATTGGCTGATTGGATCAGCCAATCGGATTGAACTTGTTTCTGATTGGCTGATTCCATCAGCCAATCAGAATATTCCTACCTTAATTCCGATTGGCTGATAGAATCCTATCAGCTAATCGGAATTTGAGGGACGCCATCTTGGATGACGTCATTTAAAGGAACCGCCATTCGGCGAGTAGGCATCGGTTGAAGAGGATGTTTCGCGTCGGCTTGAAAGAAGATGGCTCCGCTCCGCTCCAGAAGAAAGAAGATTGAAGATGCGGCTTGATAGAAGACTTCATCCCGATGATGGACTTCCGACTTCAGCCCGATGATGGATTTCTTCAGCCGCCGCTTGGATCCAGACTTCAGCCCGAGGATGGACGTCACTCTTCAGCCCCCCGCTTGGGCTAGGATCAACACTTCCGAGGACCGATCGGTGAACCTGGTATGGTGAAGATAAGGTATAAAGATCTTCAGGGGCTTAGTGTTAGGTTTATTTAAGGGGGGTTTGGGCTAGATTAGGGGTATGTGGGTGGTGGGTTGTAATGTTGGGGGGGTATTGTATGTGTTTTTTTTTACAGGCAAAAGAGCTGAATTCTTTGGGGCATGCCCCGCAAAGGGCCCTGTTCAGGGCTGGTAAGGTAAAAGAGCTTTGAACTTTTTTAATTTAGAATAGGGTAGGGTATTTTTTTATTTTGGGGGGCTTTGTTATTTTATTAGGGGGCTTAGAGTAGGTGTAATTAGTTTAAAATTGTTGTAATATTTTTCTAATGTTTGTAAATATTTTTTTATTTTTTGTAACTTGGTTCTTTTTTATTTTTTGTACTTTAGTAGTGTTAGGTTTAATTGTAGATAATTGTAGGTATTTTATTTAATTAATTTATTGATAGTGTAGTGTTAGGTTTAATTGTAGGTAATTGTAGGTATTTTAATTAATTTATTTATTGATAGTGTAGTCTTAGGTTTAATTGTAACTTAGGTTAGGATTTATTTTACAGGTAAATTTGTAATTATTTTAACTATTTTAGCTATTAAATAGTTCTTAACTATTTAATAGCTATTGTACCTGGTTAAAATAAATACAAAGTTACCTGTAAAATAAATATAAATCCTAAAATAGCTATAATATAATTATAATTTATATTGTAGCTATATTAGGATTTATTTTACAGGTAAGTATTTAGCTTTAAATAGGAATAATTTATTTAATAAGAGTTAATTTATTTCGTTAGATTTAAATTATATTTAACTTAGGGGGGTGTTAGTGTTAGGGTTAGACTTAGCTTTAGGGGTTAATACATTTATTAGAATAGCGGTGAGCTCCAGTCGGCAGATTAGGGGTTAATGTTTGAAGTTAGGTGTCTGCGATGTTAGGGAGGGCAGATTAGGGGTTAATACTATTTATTATAGGGTTATTGAGGCGGGAGTGAGGCGGATTAGGGGTTAATAACTTTATTATAATAGCTGTGCGGTCTGCTCGGCAGATTAGGGGTTAATAAGTGTAGGCAGGTGGAGGCGACGTTGTGGGGGGCAGATTAGGGGTTAATAAATATAATATAGGGGTCGGCGGTGTTAGGGGCAGCAGATTAGGGGTACATAGGGATAATGTAAGTAGCGGCGGTTTACGGAGCGGCAGATTAGGGGTTAATAATAATATGCAGGGGTCAGCAAAAGCGGGGGCGGCAGAATAGGGGTTAATAAGTGTAAGGTTAGGGGTGTTTAGACTCGGGGTACATGTTAGAGTGTTAGGTGCAGACGTAGGAAGTGTTTCCCCATAGCAAACAATGGGGCTGCGTTAAGAGCTGAACGCGGCTTTTTTGCAGGTATTAGGTTTTTTTTCAGCTCAAACAGCCCCATTGTTTCCTATGGGGGAATGGTGCACGAGCACGTTTTTGAAGCTGGCCGCGTCCGTAAGCACCGCTGGTATCGAGAGTTGAAGTTGCGTTAAATATGCTCTACGCTCCTTTTTTGGAGCCTAACGCAGCCATTCTGTGAACTCTCAATACCAGCGGTATTTAAAAGGTGCGGCCAGAAAAAAGCACGCGTAGCTAACGCACCCCTTTGGCCGCAGAACTCTAAATCTAGGCGTATGTGACCAAAAAGGGAATGGAAAACAGCAGAGGAAATGGAGCTCTGAATATGGGACCATTGTATAAAATGCTGGAAAGCTATTTTATTTTTTGTTTTGGCTTTCCTACAAACACTATTGCAATCCAGTCAAAGCTCTTCCATTTAATCATATCAAATCACCTAATTTGGTAAGCACTCAATAACACAAATACATAAGAGGGGTTTTCACAGGTATTTCACAGACCTATGTGGAAGCAAAACAGAAGCAGCCAATGGAAACAAAGAACTTCATCCATAATGCTGATAAGCATTGTGTGTGTATATAGGCCTTCTGTTCATTGCAGTCTGCTAGGAAGATCATTTAATCACATGCTCCATGACAATCAAGAATGAACATTCTGATAATTAGAATTAATATTTTATTTTTGAAAATGTTTCATAATTTAAAATATCCTCTTTCAAATGTGGTGAATCAAGTGGTTACTGTTTGTAATATATCTCCCCATTCATGGAAAAACCTTGTTGGTTCTATGAGAGCAGTTTATCACTTTTTGTTCACACATAAAGAACCTGTATCCTAATGGGACAAGTGACCACCACTTTCAAATGAGGGGTTGCTAGTCACTATAATTGAAAAGAGATGGGAGCGCCATTAGATTTCTGTCCCAATGCACAGAAACTCTGTTGTTGCTACTGGTACAGGTGATCCCCATTTTTAAACTGATTACCTAAAGCTTAAAGGACCAGTAAATAAACTAGAATTGCATGATAAAAAGCCAATGCAATAGCACTTAGTCTGAGCTTCAAACAAGTAGTAGATTTTTTTTCTGACAAATTTCAAAGTTATGTATATTTTCACCACTTCTTCTGTATCGTGTGACAGCCATCAGCCAATCACAAATGCATATATGTATAGTCTGTGAATTCTTGCACATGCTCAGAAGGAACTGGTGACTCAAAAAGTTTAAATGTAAAAAAACTGTGCACATTTTGTAAATGGAAGTAAATTGGAAAGTTGTTTAAAATTGCATGCTCTATCTGAATAATGAAAGTTACATTTTGATCTAATTATCCCTTTAAAGTGACATCAAGACCAACCTTCCTTCTATCAAAACAAGCGGTCTCATGTCTCCCTTTATGGCTATGATTTAAGCTGCATAAAAGCCTCACTCCAAGGGGCCCAAATATTAAGCTCCAATTGGAGCTTGATGCCCCTGTTTCCGCGCAAGCCTTCAGGCTTGCGGGAAACAGCAGTTATGAAGCAGCGGTCTAAAGACCGCTGCTCCATAACAGGTCCTCCTGCTCTGAAGCTGCGGACATCAATGCGCCTGATCCAATACGATCAGGCTGATTGACACCCCCTGCTAGCGGCCGGTTGTCCGCAAATCTGCAGGGGTTGGCATTGTACAAGCAGTTCACAAGAACTGCTTGTGCAATGATAAATGCCAACAGCGTATGCTGTCGGCATTTATCGATGTGCGGCAGACATAATACGCTACATTGTATCATATCCACTAGCATTTTAATAAATCAGCCCCCAAGTCATTATCAAAGAGGAAGTACCCCAGCCAGTGCTATACAATTAAAATATCACAACAGATGTGAGGAGACTAGAAGGTGGGACCTTTGATACCTATTCATTTCATCCCTAGGGATTAAGGTAAATATTCTGTGCTAAAGGATAACAAAATGACGTCCTCCTCTACGGAGAAATAAAACAGAAAATGCTTTCCTCCGCACTCAAGAGTTAAGTGCAGTGGGATGAATAAGAACATCTTATTTAGCTTTAAACTATGTTGAAGGGAGAGGTTGTGGTTAGTGTTAAAGCATGTGCATATGCATTATAGGTACCAGTGTTATAGTAACAGCGGTCAGAAACTCTTTGTTAGTTAGCCTTTGCAACAAGCCAACAGGTTGTACTATTAGCTACATTGAATTACATAATAACTGCATTGGAAGAAATCTCCTGTTGTTCTTTGAAAATTCTCTTAACCATATACTAGGATTGCCAATTTTTTTGAAGAAAATAAGGAAGACGAAGAAATTGACAAGTTTCACAAATAAATTGACAAATAATAAAGTAGTTACTGAAACCAATTTGTTTTATAATTAGAAACAGTTTAGTACAAAAATGCTTCATACAAATCATTTTCATTTACAGCTAAATACATTCAACAACTTTCTGAAAATCTATGAATTCCATTTTTCTTTTATGATTGAGATAGAACATACAATCTTAAACTACTTTCCAATTTACTTCTATTATCAAATTGTCTTCATTTTGTTAATCCTTTGTTGAAAACAGGAAGGTAAGTTCAGGGGGGAGCACATGTCTGCAGAACTATACGGCAGCAGTTTTGCTACAATGTTATACATTAGCAAGAGCAGTAAATGGCAGCACTATATCCTGTCATGTAATGCTCCAGACATGTGCACGCCAGGGCCGTCTTTAATGTCGGGCAAAAGGAGCGGAACCCCTGTGGACGCAACGATCGCAACTGCGACCGGGCTCTGGAGGTAAGCCACTCTGGGGGTGGGGATTCAGCAGGTGTGACAGGACCTACAAACAGTGAACGGAACATGGCTGTCAGTGACACGCATAGCACGCCCCACCCTGGAATATGGGCCGATCCAATCTTGAACTGACAGGAAAAGCCGTGTGGTGCATGTGTGAGTGCTGGTGCCTGCTACAAACTACTGTGTAAAGGAAGATGCAGTGACTGGGATAAATACCTTATTGGGTGCAGAGAACAGGTCACTTCTCACTGTCAGTTTTGCACTTTAAAAACGAAAACGTACATACGTGGTTGGTTGTGTTGAAGCACAATTTTCTTTCTGAAAACCTGATCCACCAGGAGTGGGGAATCTAATTAGAAAAATTAATATATTTTTTGTGTGCAAGATAATGTTTTTAAGGGGCCGCTGATTTTTACAGGATATAAAGAATTGTTTGGTTGAGGTACTTACTACTGCAGACCATGAGGCCTATTTATCAAGCCGTCAACCGCAAATACACTGGAACTCCGCAACGTAATTGTGGCAAGCCTGATTCACCCTATTTATCAAAGCCTACAGACCAGCAAAAGTTGAAATTTGTGACGTAACATACGATCTGCTGGTCTAAATCTGACACAGATCGATGCTTACGTCATTACAGATGTTCCGAATACAAATTCGGCACTATCTGACAACTTTTGCAAGTTATCAAACTTCTTCTAACAGGTACGCTCGCCACTATTCCGGCCCAGCGTACCTGGTTTTCAATCCGCCGCCCTGGAGGCCGCGGATGCCATAGGAATCAATGGGAGTCTGAAAGCAGCAAAAGCTTATGTTCGCTGCTACCAGATATCCCATTGATTTCTATGCTAGAATAAAAGTAACGTTTACACCTAACACCCTAACATAAGCCCCGAGTCTAAACACTACTAATCTGCCGCCCCGACATCGCCGCAACCTAAATAAAGTTATTAACCCCTATTCTGCCACTCCCAGACCCCGCTGCAACTAAATAAATAAATTAACCAATATCCCGCCGCTCCCGGAGCCCACCGCAACTAACTAAAAGTATTAACCCCTATTCCACCGCTCCCAGACCCCACCGCAACAAAATAAAGTTATTAACCCCTATCCCGCCGCTCCCGGAGCCCACCGCAACTAACTAAAAGTATTAACCCCATTCCGCCACTCCCGGAACCTGCTGCAACTAAATAAAGTTATTAACCCCTATACCGCCGCTCCTGGAGCCCACCGCAACTAACTAAAAGTATTAATCCCTATTCCGCCGCTCCCGGACCCCACCGCAACTAAATAAACTGTAAGGTCTAATGTGAATTAGACCTGGTATGTCTCTTTAAGGATCTCTGCAGATTTGTAAATAAATATAAGTATGAATCACGTGGCACTAGATCAATATTTAATATAAGATTATTCAATTCTTTATAGAATTCAACAACAATCAAATATGCACTTGTTGTTGCAGGAATAAAGGTGAATGTGAATAAGTAAGTCAAATTGTTGTTGTGGTATTCATCTGAAATAACAAGTGCTTTAAACTGATGATGACGTCAGGAGGAAGTGTCTCTTGTGTTTTAACAGTAATATGCGTAGTAACTTTAACTACGGTATACAAATACATTTATAATGACTACCCAGTGAAGAGGAGGACAAATGCTTAAAGACAATTTGTTTCAAGTAATGTGTGCAGTAACAGAAGAATACATTCACTTGCAAATAAGACGAGAACACTGAAGCTCCAATGAGAGGTTCAGATTTACTGACAGGCAAGATGTGGGTGTGTCTTAACTCCGGTCACAGATAACATAGAAATTCCCAGTAAATGTGCAGCAAGGTAAATATAGAATTAAAATAAACTATATTAAACTACTAATTAACCTACCCTAACTATTATACTAAAATTACATTAAACTATATTAAACTATTAATTAATCTACCCTAACTGTTATACTAAAATTACATTAAATTACATTAAACTATATTAAACTATTCATTAAAGGGACATTAAACCCAAAAGTTTTCTTTCATAATTCAGACAGATAATACAATTTTAAACAACATTCCAATATACTTCTATTATCTAATTTGCTTCAAGCTTTAGATATCCTTTGTTAAAGAAATAGCAATGCACATGGGCGAGCCAATCACAAGAGGCATCTATGTGCAGCCACCAATCAGAAGCTACTGAGCCTATCTAGATATGCTTTTCAGGAAAGAATATCAAGAGAATGAAGCAAATTAGATAATAGAAGTAAATTAGAAAGTTGTTTAAAATGGAATTCTCTATCTGAATCATGAAAAAAAATTGGGTTTAATGTCTCTTTAATCTACCCTATTATACTAAAATTACATTAAACTAACAATTAAATTAACTATATTACATATTTAAACACCTAACCCTACTAAAATTATTTAAATCTACTTTTAAATATTACTAAGTTACAAAAAACTAACAACTAAGTTACACAAAATAAAAAACACCAAGTTACACAAAATAAAAAATAAATTATCAAATATTTAAACTGATTACACCTAATCTAATAGCCCTATCAAAATATAAAAGCCCCCCAAAATAAAAAACCCTAGCCCACAATAAACTACCAATGGCCCTGAAAAGGGCCTTTTGCGGGGCATTGCCCCAAATAAATCAGCTCTTTTACCTGTAAAAAAAAATACAAATACCCCCCCAACAGTAAAACCCACTACTCACACAACCAACCCCCCAAATAAAATCCAATCTAAAAAAACTAAGCTCATCATTGCTCTGAAAAGGGCATTTGGATGGGCATTGCCCTTAAAAGGGCATTTAGCTCTTTTTCCACCCAAAGTCCCTAACCTAAAAATAGAACCCACCCAATAAACCCTTAAAAAAACCTAACACTAACCCCCGAAGATCCACTTACAGTTTTTGAAGACCAGACATCCATCCTCAACGAAGCGGCAGAAGTCCTCAGCGAAGAGGCAGAAGTCTTCATCCAAGCGGGCCGAATTCTTCATCCAAGCCGGCAGAAGTCTTCATCCAGATGGCATCTTCTATCTTCATCCATCTGGCGCGGAGCGGCTCCATCTTCAAGACATACGACGCGGAGCATCCTCTTCTTCCAACGTCTTCTAAAGAATTAAGTTTCCTTTTAAATAACGTCATCCAAGATGGCGTCCCTTACATTCCGATTGGCTGATAGAATTCTATCAGCCAATCGGAATTAAGGTGGAAAAAATCCTATTGGCTGTTGCAATCAGCCAATAGGATTGAGCTCACATTCTATTGGCTGATTGGAATAGCCAATAGAATGCAAGCTCAATCCTATTGGCTGATTGCAACAGCCAATAGGATTTTTTCCACCTTAATTCCGATAGGCTGATAGAATTCTATCAGCCAATCGGAATGTAAGGGGCGATGTCATTTAAAGGGAAACTTAGTTCTTCAGAAGACGTCAGAAGAAGAGGATGCTCTGCGCCAGATGTCTTTGAAGATGGAAGATGCCGTCTGGATGAAGACTTCTGCCAGCTTTGATGAAGACTTCGGCCCCCTTGCATGAAGACTTCTGCCAGCTGATTTATTTTAGGCAATGCCCTGCAAAAGGCCCTTTTAAGGGCCATTGGTAGTTTATTGTAGGCTAGGGTTTTTTAATTTGGGGGGGCTATTTTATTTTGATAGGGCTATTAGATTAGGTGTAATTAGTTTAAATATTTGATAATTTATTTATATTTTTATTTTGTGTAACTTAGTTTTTTATTTTGTGTAGCTTAGTTGTTAGTTTTTTGTAACTTAGTAATATTTAATAGTAGATTTAAATATTTTGAGTAGGGTTAGGTGTTTAAATATGTAATATAGTTAATTTAATTGTTAGTTTATTGTAATTTTAGTATAATAGTTAGGGTAGATTAATGAATAGTTTTATATAGTTTAATGTAATTTAATGTAATTTTAGTATAACAGTTAGGGTAGATTAATTAAAAGTTTAATATAGTTTAATGTAATTTTAGTATAATAGTTAGGGTAGGTTAATTAGTAGTTTAATATAGTTTATTTTTATTATTTTTTTCAAGTGAAGAATCTTTATAGTTTTTTTAATCTGTTCCTCCAGTATGGGTGAATTCAGTACCCTTCATTTATCTGAAGTTAAAACTGGAGTTTTGCATCCTTTCCAGAATATTGATTTATTTAAAAGATTAATGTTATCTGCTGAATATTTTTCTTGTAAGTATTTTGTAAATATTTTTATTTATTTTTTTAATAGTTTTTTATTGAGGTTTAACGTGAAATGTAACATACAACAATTTTTCAAGTGGTATAGAAATATAAGAAGGACAGGTCATATCCTCCATATTGACAGAAGAAAGATATAATCATACCTGTTACTTCACAGATAAACTTAAACATGCAGGAAATAAACCTCGGATTTTCTATTTTGAAGAGATGAAAAAATTACAATGTCCTCTTCAATCATTAGAGGCCACTCTTGGGTCTCAATAGACTAGTTCTGTAGTTTACAAGTAGAGGAGCAGAATTAATATATTAAAATAAAGTTAGATAGAAATATACTGTATATAATGCTGTGGTTAAACCAATAAAGGGTGCTCATAGATAGTTTTTAAATCACCATTTTAGGAGCAAATATGTTACCACTAACATGCTACTAGAAATACATGACTAGATTATACGCATCCCCTGAATCTTACAGGAGCATATATTAACACTAAAAGACCTTATAGCATAAATAAGATATTTGTAGCCATTATTGTAACAGGCTCTAAGATTAATATATTAAACAAGGCAGTATATGAAGTAGCTCACAGTGCACCAGCCATTAATGTGGTGAGATTAAAAGCACAACAGCATATAACACACACACATATATATATATATATATATATATATATATATATATATATATATATATATATATATATATACAGGTATAGATGGTTATAGTAATTAACTGGAAAAATAATAATTGTGGTTATTACAAGAAAAAATGCAACTTTAGTCTCTGGATAAGATCAATAGGTACCAGAGAGCTATATGGTTGAGGGGGGGGGGGGGTAGTGTCTGGTTGGTTAATATGGTAAAGATATTCAAAGAGAGCCTGTTGTCATAAAGGTCACTTAGGAATGTATTATATTGCCAATGGAAAATATAATTTAATAACTATTTAATATTGGATAAACCCATTTTATACAGGCTTACCATTATATAGAGTAGGCAAACCAAAAGCATGGAATATTTATAAAGTTTAATTTTGCACCCTGGGTATGGGCTCTATACCCAAGGAAAGGCAAGCCATAATAGTAGATAAGTAATTCCTATTGATGAACTTAATAGTTAGCTGCTTTTTACCTCAACTGCAACATGGCTTTAATATTAGGAAGAGATATGTCTACAGCCCATCATCCACTAATAGAAGTTGGCATGGACAGCTCAGAATCTTAATATTTCAGATTGTAAAGCTTTGGCAGAGGATTAGACTTAGTATATATGTTTCTAGTGACTAGTCGATAACAGGTAAATACTATTACCTATTACCCAACCGGGCTGAAGTCCTCAACGAAGCCGGGCGAAGTGGTCCTCCAGACGGGCAGAAGTCTTCATCCAAGCCGGGCAGAAGAGGTCCTCCAGACGGGCAGAAGTCTTCATCCAGACGGCATCTTCTAACTTCATCCATCCGGAGGCGGAGCGGCTCCATCTTCAAGACATCCGACCCAGAGCATCCTCTTCAAACGACGTCCAACTGAAGAATGAAGGTTCCTTTAAATGACGTCATCCAAGATGGAGTCCCCTCAATTCCGATTGGCTGATAGAATTCTATCAGCCAATCGGAATTAAGGTAGAAAAAATCCTATTGGCTGATGCAATCAGTCAATAGGATTGAAGTTCAATCCTATTGGCTGATCCAATCAGCCAATAGGATTGAGCTGGCATTCTAGGATTGAGCTAGCATTCTATTGGATTGCTATTCTATTGGATTGGATCAGCCAATAGAATGCAAGCTCAATCCTATTGGTGGATTGCATCAGCCAATAGGATTTTTTCTACCTCAAATAGAATTATATCAGCCAATCAGAATTGAAGGGACACCATCTTTGATGACGTCATTTAAAGGAACTTTCATTCTTCAGTTGGACGTCGTTTGAAGAGGATGCTCCGCGTCGGATGTCTTGAAGATGGACCCGCTCCATGCCGGATGGATGAAGATAGAAGATGCCGCCTGAATGAAGATTTCTGCCCATCTGGAGGACCTCTTCTTCCCGGCTTGGATGAAGACTTCAGCCCGTCTGAAGGACAATTTCACCCGGCTTCGTTGAGGACTTCGGCACGGTTGGGTGAAGACTTCTCAAGGTAGGGTGATCTTCAAGGGGTTAGTGTTAGGTTTTATTAAGGGGGGATTGGTTGGGTTTTAGAGTAGGGTTGGGTGTGTGGGTGGTGGGTTTTAATGTTAGGGGGGTATTGTACTTTTTTTTCAGGTAAAAGAGCTGATTACTTTGGGGCAATGCCCCGCAAAAGGCCCTTTTAAGGGCTATTTGTAATTTAGTATAGGGTAGGGCTTTTTATTATTTTGGGGGGTCTTTATTATTTTATTAGGTGGATTAGATTAGGTGTAATTAGTTTAAAAAACTTGTAATTATTTTATTATTTTCTGTAATTTAGTGTTGTTTTTTTCGTAATTTAGATAATTTTGTTTAATTTTATTTAATTGTAGTTAATTTAAGGAATTAATTTAATTATAGTGTAGTGATAGGTGTAATTGTAACTTAGGTTAGGTTTTATTTTACAGGTAAATTTGTATTTATTTTAACTAGGTAGCTATTAAATAGTTAATAACTATTTAATAACTATTGTACCTAGTTAAAATAAATACAAAGTTGCCTGTAAAATAAAAATAAACCCTGAGATAGCTACAATGTAACTATTAGTTATATTGTAGCTATCTTAGGGTTTATTTTATAGGTAAGTATTTAGTTTTAAATAGGAATAATTCAGTTAATGATAGTAATTTCATGTTAGGGTTAGGGTTAGACTTAGGTTTAGGGGTTAATAACTTTAATATAGTGGCAGCGACATTGGGGGCGGCAGATTAGGGGTTAATAAATGTAGGTAGGTGGCAGCGATGTTAGGGTCGGCAGATTAGGGGTTATTATTGTTTAACTAGTGTTTGCGAGGCAGGAGTGCGGTGGTTTAGGGGATAATATATTTATTAAAGTGGTGGCGATGTCCAGTTCGGCAGATTAGGGGTTAAAATTTTTATTTAACTGTTTGCGATGTGGGGCGGGGGGCTCGGTTTAGGGGTTAATAGGTAGTTTATGGGTGTTAGTGTACTTTTTAGCACTTTAGTTAAGAGTTTTATACTACGGCGTTAGCCCATAAAACTCAACTACTGACTTTCAAATGCGTTAGGGATCTTGGAGGTAGAGGGTGTACCACTCACTTTTAGGAAGACTCGTAATACCGGCGTTAGGAAAATCCCATTGAAAATATAGGATACGCAATTGATGTAAATGGATTTGAGGTATTTTAGAGTCGAGCCAAAAAAGTGAACAGTACACCTGTACCTGCAAGACTTGTAATGCCAGCGGGCATTAAAAAGCAGCGTTGGGACCTCTCAACGCTGCTTTTTAACCCTAACGCAAGGCTCGTAATCTATCTGATTATTAATAAAATTAATAACTTCACGTTCCTGTTCATTCAAATTGTTTCAAGCTTCTCCACAGTTTTGGAAGAAATGTACTTAAGTTTTCTTCACATTGACCAAAATCCTTTTATAAGGTTTTTAAGATCCTTTGGCAATGGTCAAATCACATTCACCTAGATTACGAGTTTTGAGCGATATAGGGAAATTAACGAACGCAACAAAAGTGGCGTTATTTAATTCCCTATAGCGCTGCTATTACAAGTTTTAAAAAACCTGGCTTGTGCGGTCGATATGGTGCTTTTAAGCTCCATGCCGCACCAAAAACAAGCGCTGTTTTGACTTGCTCGTGCACGCTTTCCCCATAGACATCAATGGGGAGAGCCGGTCAGAAAATAGTCTAACACCTGCAATCGCAGAAAGAGAAGCTCCGAAACGCAGCCCCATTGATGTTTATGGGGAAAGAAAACTACTGTTTAAACACCCTAACATAAACCCCACGTCTAAACACCCCTAATCTGCTGCCCGCGACATCACCGACACCTGCCTACAGTTATTAACCCCTAATCTGCCGCTCCCAATATCGCTGCCACCTAAATAGAGGTATTAACCCCATAATCTGCTGCTCCCGATATCACCGCCACTATACTAAAATTATTAACCCCATATTCCGCCGCTCCCCGACATTGCCGCAACTAAATAAAGTTATGAATTCCTAAATCTCTGGCCTCCCATATCACTACCACTAAATAAACCTATTAACCCCTAATCCGCCAGCACCCCACATCGCAACAACCTAAATTAAACCCTACACCTACCCCTAAACCTAACCCTAACCGTACCCCTAAACCTAACCCTAAACCTAAACCTAACGTAAACCTAACCCTAACACCCCCTAACTTTAACATAATTAAAATAGATCTAAATTAAATTTACAATTATTAACTAAATAATACCTATTTAAAACTAAATATATACTTACCTGTAAAATAAAACCTAAGCTAGCTACAATATAGCTAATAGTTATATTGTTGCTAGCTTAGGTTTTATTTTTATTTCACAGGTAAGTTTGTATTTATTTTAACTAGGTAGACTAGTTAATAAATAGTTATTAACTATTTAATAACTACCTCGTTAAAATAAATACAAAAGTACTTGTGAAATAAAACGTAAGCTACTTTACACTAAAACCTAAAATTACAAAAAAGAAAAAAAAAGAAATGATCCTATAAAAAAACACCCCAAAATAAAAAACCCTAATCTAGAATAAACTACCAAGTGTCCTTAAAAGGGCCTTTTGGGGGGCCCTTAAAATAGCCTTTTTTAGGGCATTGCTCTAAATTAAACAGCTCTTTTGCTAAAAAAAAAAAAAACCCTAACTGTATACAAACCCCCACCCCCACAACTACCATGGGCATTTAAAAGAGCCTTTTGTGGGGCATTGCCCAAAAATAAAAACATATTCCTATTCTAATACCCATTAAAAAAAAACACCCCAAAATAAAAAAATAACCTAGAATAAACTATTAATGGCCCTTAAAAGTGCCTTTTGTAGGGCATTGCCCTAAAGATATCATCTAATTTTGTAAAAAAAATACAAATACCCACTAACATTAAAAAACCCCCACCCCAAACCCACAAAATAAAAAAAATATATCTAAAAAACCTTAGCTACCCATTGCCCTGAAAAGGGTATTTAGCTCTTTTGCTGCCCAAACCCAAATCTAAAAATAAAACCCACCCAAAAAACCCTGATTTGAACAGCCAATAGGATTTTAGCAGCTCTCAATCTATTGGCATATGAATCAGCCAATAGAATGAGAGCAGCTTAAATCCTATTGGCTGATTTGAACAGCCAATAGTATTTCAGCAGCTCACATTCTATTGGCTGATTCAAATTTTTTAGCCAATAGGAATGCAAGGGATGCCATCTTGAATCGTGTACCTTGCACTGAAGATTCAGTGTACGGCGGCGGCCGTATGAAGAGGATGCTCCGCGCCGGATGTCTTCAGGATGGACCCGCTCTGCGCCGCCAGGATCAAGATAGAAGATGCCGTCTGGATGATGATTGAAGAGGTCGCCTGGATGAAGACTTCTCGCCGCTTGGATGAGGACTTCGCCACCGGGATTATGATTGAAGAGGCCGTCTGGATGAAGACTTCTCAAACTGTAAGTGGATTGTCGGGGGTTAGTGTTAGGTTTTTTTAAGTTTTTTTTGGGTGGGTTATATTTTTAGATTAGGGTTTGGGCATGTAAAAGAGCTAAATGCCCTTTTAGTCTTTTTTATTTTTTGTATTTAGATAGTTTGCCATTTTTATAGTAGTGTTAGGATTTTTTTTTTTTTTTTTTTAAACTTTATTTATAATCCAGATTCATCACAATATGGAAATCACAATATCCAATACATCAAAAATTACATTTGTATGATACAGAGAGGGAATACGACAACCCTCATCCCCCACAATCTGAAACATGCATGTTATCGCCACACTGAGACGATAATCTGGTTCTTTTCCTTTTTCTATAAAACATCAAATAACTAATACAAACCTTAAAACAATAAGTGTATGGCCTAAACAATCCTAACAAGTCCCTCCACTCCAGGGGGGGGGGGGCAGAAGAACTCCCCGGCACCTTTATCAGAAGGAGGTATGGTCTGCTATGGAGCTAGACATATGTTGTCAGGTCAGCAGGGAGGGGGTCGTGGGGGGCAGCGGTGGAGAAAGACACCACTTCCCTTGTAGATTTTCCTCCAAGATAAACATTGAGTTGCGAAAGGGATAAAGTATTTTATGTCTCACTTGTGGTGAGATGTACAATAAATATGGTTCCCATTTGTAAATGTAAAATTTTATTCTCCTATCAAGGTCTCCCTGTACGTCTGCCTGCTCCAACAGGGCCTGAGTGTGTAGCGCCCCTTACAGTTTCTTGAAGGGCGGGTCCCTATCCTTCACCCAATATTGCATGAGTTTCCGAGAGAGCAAAATTACAGCGTTTAGAAATTTCTGATGTTGGGGTGAGACCCCCGAATCGGTCAGGAAAATAATGTTGGAGGGTGTTAACGTTATCTCCTGCTGGAGTACCCTCTGGAGCCAAAACCTAATTTTGCCCCATAGTCTTTTTAGTTTGGGACAGTCCCATATCAAATGTATGAGGTCAGGTGATGCAAGGGAGCATTTGTTACACGTGTCTATTGCCTGAGGGACCCATCTAAGTCTTAATTTGGGGAGAATATATGCCTGATGCATTAGTTTAGTGTGTGCCTCTCTTGAATAAGCTGAAAGGGTGGCTACCCTAACTCTCTGAAAGCTATCTGTGATGTCTTGTGTCGTAATCTGCATGTCTCTTGTCTCTTGCCATTTGTTATGTATTGCTTGAAGGACAGACTGTTCTAAATGATTTGTGATTTTGTTGTATATTCGAGTTATGGAGTGTGATCCCTGTTTCGTTGTGCGAACTAGTCTATCCACACTAGAGTTAACGTTAGTGAGCTGATTATCTGAGATGAGAGCCCTAACAAAGTGCCTACATTGAAAATATGCAAACATGGTGTCAGCGGGGATAGCAAAGGCCTCACTTAGCTCTTGGAAAGGGAGAACCTGGAGCATGCTAGGATTGATGAACTGCGCAATAGAGGTCAGGCCAGAGGCCTTCCATCTCTGAAAGGCTCGAGTGGTGAAGCCAGGTATGAACCTAGGGTTTCCCTGTATAGGTAGGTATTTGGTCACTTTATGATCCATGTTCCAGAATCAACATAATTTGTGCCATGCCCTCAGCGGGTTTCTAAACAGTATGTTCTGAGAGATGTGATGGGGCAGAGAAGGCAAGGTAGAGTGTGGGAGGTAGGCTAAATTCAGCGGTGATGCACAGTCCGTCTCCACAGCATGGCTAAAGTAATCAGATCCAGTCAGCCAGCCAAGAACTAGCTTAGTTAGCGTTGCCCAATTGTACCACTGAATGTTTGGGAACCGAAGGCCCCCCGCCTCCAATGGCATGGATAGTCTGGTTATGTTGATCCTATGCTTTTTTTGATTCCACACAAAAGAGGCAAAAGTAGAAGAGATAGCCTGTATGTCTCTGTTGTGAAGCAGAAGAGGGAGCATTTGCAAGGGGTACAAGATTTTTGGTAAAATTACCATTTTCAATAGGTGGATTCTCCCATGGAGGGAGAGGGGAAGACCCCTCCAACCTCGGATGGTGTCCTGTGCACCGACTATGACTTTTGGGATATTGAGGTGATAAATACGTTTGGGGTCCACATGTAAGTGAATCCCTAGGTACTTAAAGGACCCATCCGTGATTTTTAGGCTCGTGTTCTGCAGTGATGCACCCTTCTGATTTTGAAGCCAAGTGACCTCAGATTTGTCCTCGTTTATTTTGTATCCAGTAAAGGTACCAAACTTTGACATTATCTCCAGCATTGGAGGAACATTAAGATCAGGATTGCTAATGTATAGTAAGAGGTCACCAGCGAATAGCGAGATATGTAAACATTGTGTATGGAGTCTGAGTCCGGTGCAATGTTGACGGATATAGCTTGCCAGTGGCTCAATGGCAAGGTCGAATAGGAGTGGGGACATTGGGCAACCTTGTCTTGTGCCCCTTTCTAGCCTAAAGGAAGGGGAAAGACCACCATTAATAATGATGGATGCCGAGGGTGCATCATATAGTCTGCGTATAACATCTAAGAAGTGGCCTGTGATACCAAAATTCATAAGAGTAGTGTATAGATGATCCCACTCCACCCTATCGAATGCCTTTTCGGCGTCGACAGAGACGAAGCAGGCATCTAGTAGTGGGACGTCTGTCTTGTTATTTTGGGCTTGGTGGTAGTGCGCAATAACTGCCAGTGCCTTGCGTAGGTTAATAACTGAGGAACGGTGTCTGACAAAGCCCGTCTGGTCTGGATGGACCAACAGGGGCACAACTTCTGCCAACCGATTTGCGAGAATTTTAGTCATCAACTTATAGTCTCCATTTAATAGAGAAATCGGCCTATAAGACGATGGTAAAGTCGAATCTCTGGTTTGGGGATGACGCATATATTGGCATCAGTAAATCTAGAGTCTGGTACAGACTTCCCCGCTAAATACTCAGAAAACAGCCTCGCCAAAATAGGCGCTATTTCGGGACATAGGATTTTGTAATACTCTGCGGGGAGACCATCAGGCCCCGCCGCTTTCCCTAGTTTGATGCTTTTTATGGTATTCACGATTTCTTGTGCTTGGATGGGGGCATTGAGCGTAGCCAACTGTTCCTGTGTTATGGTGGGAATAGTGACATTGCGCCAGAATGCTTGCTTGTTATGTTCTAGTATATCCTGCTTAGTATATAATTTAGTGTAATATGACATAAACTCTTTCATTATTGTAGGGCTATCACTGCAAAGACCACTATCCGTGGCGATTGCTGGGATGTTAGATCTAGGGGCGACCACCTTGACCATGTTTGCCATTATTTTCCCCGCCTTATTCCCATACCTATAAAATCTTCCCTGCCTATGTAGTGTGTGGATATTATCTACCATTTGGATATGAGTGTCTCTCTCTTGCTTTAAGTTGTAATAATGTTGCCTCGTTTAGTTTGTCGGATGCCGCAAATATGTGTTATATGCTTCTGTAAGGTTCCTTAACATCTGGTCAGTGAGCCTCTTAGCCTGTTTCTTATGGTGCGAAGTGTATGCTGTAATTCTTCCCCTTAGCACAGCCTTTGAGGCGTGCCAAAAGAGATCTGGGTTGTCGTGGTGTTGGGCATTTTCTGCATTGTAGTCTATCCAGTATGAGAGTAACTGTTGGCGAAAATCTACATTATTGTAAAGATGGGAAGGAAACCTCCATGTCTTGCGTAGGTTATCCGGGGGATTGAAATCTAACACCAGTGTGATAGGGGCATGGTCCGATATGGTGATGGATTGTATTCTGCTTAAAGGTATATTGGGGGTGAGACCAGGAGACGTAAGGAAATAGTCAATCCTGGACAGTGTGTGATGTGACTTAGACATGCAAGTATAATCTCTAACTTCCGGGTTACGCAATCTCCATAAATCAATTAGTCCCAAGCCCTCCTTGAGCCTTAAAATAATTTTGGATTCACTTTTCTGCCTTTGAGAGCTCGGTTTTACCTTGGGGGAGTGCGAGGGTTCTAAAAATCTATCAAGTGGGGATAATTGGGCCATATTAAAGTCTCCTCCCATGAGGATTGGAGAGCCATTACGTTTAGTTAGGTGTGATTGTATCTGAGACCAAAAGTGGGGAGAGAGATTATTCGGTCCGTAGACATTACAGAGGGTATAGGTTTTGGAAGATATATGCAAGTCAGTGATGATGTATCTACCCTGTACATCTATTTGTGTGTCTGTAAACGTAATAGATAACCCTTTCCTAACCAGGATCGCCACCCCTTTTTTTCTGCCTGTCGTTGGTGTATTTATGACTTGTCCCACTCATCTAACCTTCAGCTTGTCATGTTCTTCCTGTGTCAAATGAGTCTCTTGCAACAGTGCAATGTCTGCATGAATTGAATTGAGGTAGTGGAGAATTGTGCTTCTTTTAGCTGGAGAGGTGATACCCCCAACATTCCAGGAAACTACATTATAGCGCTGCGCCATTATCTAAATAAAATATGGAATGTTCCACCCATCCCCACTAACCTAGGAGATTGCCTCAGGAGCAGACGGACTAGTAAGAGAAAATATGGACACCCTGAGGTGTAGGGAGAAGTGCGGTATGGGAAAAAAGTACCATCAATTTGTGCCAGGGAGTTGTACTTACAGTTAGGCCTAATGGGATAAAGTCGAAAAGTCAAACCCCAGAGTTCCCACGTGTCAAGGATTACATGGTGAGGGGGCCCCCCAGAGTGGAGGAACAACTGCTGCTGATGGGAGAGACACAAAGGCATTAGTGCATCACATAGTACAGATATTGAAGCCAAATCATACACACATGACAAACAGATTCTAACCAAACATCGGTACATCTCACCAACTTGAGTGAGAGGATGAAGTCCCCATCTTATCTTGGTAGCAGGGCGGATTTTTAACAATAACTATGTTGAGCTTAGCAGGAACCTCTATAAAGGAAAACTGAACAGCCGTAAAAACTGGCAGGCAATCACATGCTAGGGACATAAAGTAAGCTGCCCACCATACCCATCTCTCCAGGGCGGTCAATGGTAAGTGGGGGTCTAACTGACTAGAAGCGTTACTATTTTGATCCATCTTCCAAGCTTTGCCACTATGGTGTGTGCAGTGGCCATATATACATGTTCCCTTAGACATTAAAATACAACAGGGGGCCCAGTATAAGGGTTTTACCGTAATGCCTTGTGACGATCTCCCTACATATTGGCTGCCGGGTATATATGACTCTAAACAAGGAGAGGGAAGTTTACCAGCCATGCAAGAGGTTAGGGATCCTACGTATGGCTCAGCTCTGAAACTTGGGAGGGGGGGAAGAAATGCCAATTCACCATCGTTATGCATAGAGGGGACTAGTGCCAAACATGAGAGACAAAAAGCATAAACGTTTACCTTCATAAATGCATGTAAAACATAACTTTTAACACAAAACAGAAAAACATTGAGAAACCAAACCATTAGCTTCCCAAAGTCTAAAACTTTGGCATTCCTGGACCAAGAAGTGGGAGAGCGCATAAGCACCCATAGCATAGTTCCTGTAAGCAACGGTCTATCACTTGTTAACTGTTCAGGCAGTCCAGGATTCCTAAGTTCAATCCCAGCCACTCTCTCTGACGTGGGATATGTTGCAACACCACATTTCTCCATTGTAAAACAGAGAGTTTGGAAAAGGTTGAGGATGACAGAGAAACCTTCTGCATTCAGTGTACATCTTGCTGATCATTCTTATCTAGATACTCTTGCAGATCTTTGGGGGAGCTGAAAAACTTGGGACCAGAAGGAGTTTGCAGTCTTAGTTTAGCAGGATACAGCAGGGAAGCCTGTCTCCCCTCTTTGTGGAGGCGAGAGCACAGTGGAGCAAATTCCTTCCTGAGTTTGGTGACCTCTGTAGAAAAGTCCTGAAAAATTAATATTTTCTTGCCTTCAAAGATCAGATCCCCTGAGTGAGCTCTATATGCTCGTAACAAAGCGAGTTTCTCTTGGTAGTTGAGGCATTTGTAAATTACTTGGCGCGGGCGGGAGTTCAAAGTCTCTAGGCCTCTATCCGGGCCTATACAATGAGCTCGTTCTATGTCTAGGGGCAGGTGATCTGGATTCATTTTTAGCAACTTAGGGATTGTTAAAGCAGTAAATTCAAGCAAATCTTTATTCTTTACTGTTTCAGGAACACCAACCATTCTGAGGTTATTCCTCCGGCTCCGATTTTCAAGATTATCCACCTTGTCTTGTAATATTTGGTTTTGGCGCTGCAATTGCCTTATTGAGATGGAGGTTGAGTTTTGTCTATCCTCTACATCAGATACACGTTGCTCCACGTGAGAAATTCTAGTAGAGAATTGGGGTGTTTTTCGGTGGTTAGCGTATCCACCCCAGCCTGAAGGGACTCCATCTTTGGTAGAAAGAATGATTTGAGTTCCTGGATGAGCGCAGAGGAGTCAGTTGTAATTACGTGTGAGGATTTGGGGGAGGATGGGGATTCAGTATGTGACTCTGGTGCAGGCCTCTTCTTATCTGATTGCTTATGTCTGGATGTCATTTTGTCAGCCAGTGAGCTTGATATAGGTTTGAAGTATTGATCTAGCTTCATGCAAAACTTGCACCAAGTTGCTGACAGTATAAACAAAGATCTCTTGTTATGAGTGTGAGAGTCCTCTAGATGGCAGTATTAGCCCCTGAATCAGCAATCCCAAAGAAACAAACCCACATCCAGTGAACTGAACACCAATGCTTCATGAAACAACAGTTTTCCTTCAACTTTGCTGTTACACTTAAACCTCTTAAGGACATATGCGCAGTACAGTATGTGCAGATAGAAAAGAGAAAATGCAGCTGGGTAAGGAATAAGTCTCTTTGTCAGAATAAAGCCCAGAACCCCAATGTGCTTGAAACTCTGCCCCAAAAATTGTAATGCTTCTTTTACAATGAATTGTACAGTCCAGCTATATCAAGTGTCCTTACAACAGATAGGAATCTTTAGGGATGCGTTCAGGCGGAATCATATGTAGATGTCAGTTTTACACAGTCCCCTGCATGCATTTACACCTCTGGTTTTGCACCTTTTACTGTTATATACTGTTAGTGTGGGGGAAGAATGCACTCAGTTGTGTGGCCAAGTGGCTTGTACTCACTCCCTCAGGCAGGTTATAGCGGCGGGGTTTCCCTCTTGTAGCCGGGTAGCAGCCGTGTCCACTGCGGGGGTAGCGTGGGCCTCACTCCAAGATGGCGCCCGCGACTTGCGCTCTATTGCGCACTTTCGTCCCTTCCAGGGGCTAGGGCGATATTCGGCCCTTCACACCTTTTGACCAGTTGGGGCTAGAGTCCGGGTAGTAGCCCAAGAAGGATGGCGTGTGTGGGTAGCAAGGATCGGCAGCTTTTTAGATTTAAGCGGAGCACGTTCTGAGGAGCTCTTTCACTTTGCTGCCGGTCTGTAGCTCCGCCTACCGGAAGTCCCCGTGTTAGGATTTTTTTTAATGTGTAGTTTAGTTTTATTTAATTGGTAGTTAGTTTAATTTTAGTTTAATAGTTATATTAGTTTAATTGTTAGTTTAAACTTAGTTTTTTTTTATTTGACAAGTAAGTTTTAATTTAATTTAAGATAGGAAAATTTTAATTTTAATATAAAGTTAGGGGGCATTAGGTTTAGGGGTTACTAGTTTAATTGAGTTTATTGCGATGTGGGGGCTTTCGGTTTAGGTTGCATACAAAGAGAGAAGTGCTCTACCAGGAACGAACAACAGCTCATCAGCTAGTTCTATGGCGATTTACCACCTGGAAGCAGCCTCTTTTAGACCAGTGTGCTTTTCTATAAGGAAAACTTTCCTGAAGTATATCAGTCTCATCCCGCCAATTAAGGTAAGTCCAGCCCCGAAATACCAGGCAATTCTCCTGAACAAGAAACATGACAACCCCAGATGATCGTTTCGGCCTCCTATGGGCCTCATCAGTGAGGTGCAGCCACATTCCTCTAAGCACACAGGACAAGGAGTCCACGTTTGGTTTCCCCCATCACCCATAGGGAGACTTCCCCAGGGTCATATTAATTTGCATACAAAGAGAGAAGCGCTCTACCAGGAACGAACAACAGCTCATCAGCTAGTTCTATGGCGATTTACCACCCGGAAGCAGCCACTTTTAGACCAGTGTGCTTTTCACAAAGGAAAACTTTTCTGAAGTATATCAGTCTGATCCCACCAATTAAGGTTAGTCCAGCCCCGAAATACCATGCAATTCTCCTCTGAACAAGGAACATGGCAACCCCAGATGATCATTTTGGCCTCCTATAGGCTTCGTCAGTGAGGTGCAGCCACATTCCTCTAAGCACAATGGGCAAGGAGTCCACGTCTGGTTTCCCCCATCACCCATAGGGAGAATTCCCCAGGGTCATATTAATTTGCATACAAAGAGAGAAGCACTCTACCAGGAACGAACAACAGCTCATCAGCTAGTTCTAAGGCGATTTACCACCCGGAAGCAGCCTCTTTTAGACCAGTGTGCTTTTCACAAAGGAAAACTTTCCTGAAGCGTATCAGTCTGATCCCGCCAATTTAGGTCAGTCCAGCCCTGAACTGCTTTCGGTTTAGGGGTTAATAGTTTACCTTAGTATATTTCATTGGGGGGTCTTTCGGTTTAGGGGTTAATAGGTTTATTATAGTGGCAGCGGTGTAGGGCTTAATAACTTAAGTATAGTGGGGGCGATGTGGGCGGACGGCAGATTAGGGGTTAATTATATTTAAATAGTGTTTGTTATGCGGGAGGGCGGTGGTTTAGGATGTTAATAAGTTTATTATAGTGGTGACAATGTCGAGGGAGTGGCGGAATAGGGGTTAATAAAAAAATGTAGTGGCGGCGATGTCAGGAGTGGCAGATTAGGTGTTAATAACTTTAATATAGTGTTTTCTATGTGGGAGGGCTTCGGTTTAGGGGTTAAGCAGTAGTTTATGGGTGTTTAGTGTAGTTTCCAGCAATTTAGTTATGAGTTTTATGTTACAAATTTGTAGCCTAACACTCATAACTACTGACTTTAGATGGCGTTACAGATCTTGTTGTTTTAGGCTGTAGTGCTGTTTTTTTAGCCATAACGCAAAACTCGTAATGGGAATCACATGAAAAAACGTAATTTTTAAGAGTGCGGTACTGATGTTGTGTTACAGGCTAAAAAGCTTGCGGTACACCTATACTGACAAGACTCGTAATGGCTGCATTAGGGAAAATGATGCATTATGACCCATAACGCTGCTATTTGAGTCATAACGCTCAACTCGTAATCTAGCTGATTGTCCTTTTAGTAGAGCTGTTGGTATAAAAAAACAACATGATTAAGATTCTTTAGCCTTTCAGTTGTAAAATCAACCTTTTTAAAAATTGTCTAGCTACATCAAAATAGGCTTAGTGTTGGGGAAAATTATGGACTAAAGTTGATCCAGAATACTCATTCAAGAACGAACAGTTTTATGAGATCTTTCATGTGGTTAGAACTCTCAAGCAAATACGTCTTTCCTCTAAAGGGATACTTAAAATGAATGTAAACTTACGCTGTCACAATACCTCTTAAGCATTTCTATACTTATAGTTTGTATAACTGCTATGTAATTTTTTTAATAAAAGTACCGTTTCGATAATATTTATAATCCTAATTTTATCCCATTTTCGTTCTAACTCCTCCCAGTCGCCACTTCCGAGTTCAGTACTGCTGTGTGACTTATAGAGCGGTCACACCCACTCTATACGTATCTGCCAAGCGTGCTCCAGTTGAACTGTGAACCTGTGCATGCGCTACTATCATGTTTCAGTGTATTGAAACATATAATATTCAAAAATAGGTAATATACAAGCTAAGACTACAACTTACTTGTATTGGATTGATGTCTGTTGCTAAATTGCCAATCTGAACACTACAGGGCATGCACATCTAGACTGAATACTAATTTGGTGGGGGGGAACCTTGATTGGGAGATGAAATTTACCACAACTGTCAATCAAGAAGGCAATATGGTGGGGGCGGAGGATACAACACAAATAGCCAAAGTATTAAAAGGTAGAATTTGTCATTATTAATAAAAATATAACGAAAATGATGAAATAAAGTACACCTTATTTGGATGACAGATTGCTATGGAGTAACCGGATGACCTGGAGTTTACATTCACTTTAAGAGTAGTTTGTATGACTTAGTAGAGGAGCTTTCACTCCAGATCTGCAATATAAGTGGTTGCTTAAATATGTGCAGAAATAAAATTCTAATATTCTCTGCTGCACTGCTGCTTTTATTCTCCGATGACATCATCCCTCCTATTTGGATTTTTTTATGCTAAAAATGCTGAACATATTACAACCCACTTCTCTCTTTCGTTATCCAATTATGCCTGGTGGTCCTACTGAGACATAGACAATAATATGAATATATTTGTTGCTCCTCTCTGGGATATCCTTGATGCAAATCTGTTGATTTAAAAAAAAAATATGACTGGCATTGCCACCATTTTGACGTATCATAAAAATTGAATGGAATACTTTCCTTTTTTTTCTTTAAAATGCCAGGCTTTTGTTTAGCAACACATTTCTGTTCTTTCTTCTAAATGCTTCTCCATTGATTCATTGCAGATCATGAATACAACATTCATCAAAACTCCAGTCATGCTTCAGTGACAGCGCTAATATCTGGAATATGATGACCGGAGAATACTGATTAGGGAATTTAAAAAGCATCTGAGCTGAAAGTCATATTTCTCTATTGCAAAATAGTTTTCACTTTGTGGTATGAGTAAGTAATGTCAAAGACTCATGTGCTGTGTGATTGATGAATCGTTGCACATTGATTATAAAAATTGCCAAAATACCTTTAGAATGTTTTCTTTTGTTTCTACTATCAAAACTGAAGATTAATTGCCAGGTATCTGAGAAATTATCCTCTAACCTAGACATAAGTGAATTACAGCTCAGTGATGCATTACCAATAGCTGTAACATAACTGTGTAAGCATGGAGGTGGATTGAAATGTGGCTGCACCCCTACTGTGCCATTAAATATTGCCATGCTGTTTTTGAAGGACTTTTCAAAAGAATAGTCAAGTGCTTTTGTTTCTTGTGTGATTATTTTATGAAAATACTACAGAAAGAGCACATGTAGGTATTTGTTTTACCTAAATATAAGATATCCAATGTCAACAGAGTTAACTCAGTATGATATGTGTGTCTATTTGGTGTCTACCATATGGAAAATTCGGTTCAACTTGAAATTGATAACCATGCAAATTAGAGGTAAAGATGATGAAATAAGAGAGAGGTGCTAGTTTGCAAGCCAACAGGAAATTCTGATTATTGGGTCAGTGCACCTACATAAGCCACAACCACATAAAAAATGTATTATGTGAAACAAAAATACTTTGCCAAGTAATCTCTTTATTTATTTTTCCCCTTTTCCTGTAATTAAAGGGACAGTAAACTCCACATTTCATTCCTGATAAAGGCCCATATAACAAATGGAGCACTATTGATAGCGCAGTATGCACTATCAATATCGCTGGACTGCGCTAAAATTAGCATGCAAATTAATATGACAACAGAATTCCCAGAATGCTTAGTTCAGCTGATATCTCTTTAGCACAGCTTATAATTTCAATGGATATTGCAACCATGATAAACCTCACTCATATTACAAGTTGAAAGATGTGGGTAGCAATTTAGCTCTAGAAGAATTAGCGCAACTTGAGACCTGAAATAAAGTGTTAGGCTTAGAATTAAAGGGGCATAAAATACATGTAAAACCTATTAAAATAAATTCTTACACTCTTATATGGACATATTTAATATAAAATATAAGTTTATTATTGATTAAAAAAATGCATTAAAAAGAGTTAAAAGGGATGTGGTATATGTCAAGGAGTTTTTCTGGGAAGGGCTTAAAAGTATATATATCGAAGTCTATATATTTGTATGTTTGTACATTTACATGTGTATATATATATGTATATATAGTGAAAGACAGAAAGCTAAGAAGGGGTGAACCTCTTAGTTAACCCTACAGCGCTCCTAAGGGTAAAAGACACGTATACTGTAATTTCAAATACTCTAGTATACGTATTGTATACCTATTGTTTCATATAAGCTGCCTTCTGGTTGGTTGCAGCTAACGCCTATCACGTGTCATTCTTAGTACAGGTTGGAAGGAAATTCTGGAATAAGGATTTTGAAAGAGGAGTCCAGACTCTGAGTCAGTAGTCTGCTCTGCTTGGAAAGTATTAGGCACAAGCTCCAATCCAGAAAGAAAGTTTCTTCTGCCAGAGACTGCATATCCAAGAGGCAATACCTTTGCACAGCATTTCTGAATCATCCTTACCTCATCTGATTGAGGGTCCATGAAGTAAGTGCAAACCCTTAGGGGGATACATACCGGATTACAAGAAGAATACATCTATTTTTTGTTGTGGAAATTACAAGTGACTGTACACAAATAGACCTCTCTCAGGTCTCACCTCTATGTACTACCTTTTACACTTACAATCTATATTTATATTAATGTCCTTAGGTTCTAATTAATAATTACCATAGCCCTTTTTCTTTTATGGTTCTAATATTGAAGTGTGTATTATCTGTTATATACTGAGACTAAATTAACTTTGTTCTCTCCTTGTATTACCTAATTCTAATAGCGCCATCTCTATATTTCTTTTGTACTTATATATATATGTATATATATGTATATATACAGTATATATATGTAAACGTTGGGAGGTATGTTTTCTACTATTACAAACTAAAGAAAAAAGAATACACTTGATAAGCACTCCCAGGTCGAATACAGAGAATATCTATATGAATTGTGATAACTATATTCATTCCAAGGGTGGAGATAGGGAGACAAGAAAAATGACTATAATTAAAATATAAATTTTATTGGGGTCAAAAATAAAATAGGAAATATTGATTAAAAACACACTTAAGCGCCGACTGTAGTAGAAAGAGATTAGCGTGATATAATGTTAATCAACAATAGTGCACCCAAGTAATACTTCTATTCAAGGGTATTGCCAATGTTAGCTACATGCATACGGGTCAGGAATCAGTCATTGGCCAAAAAAATTATCAATTGTTATTGGTTTTTGACCACTTTGTAGCAAACAATAGCTTGGTAAGCGAAAAAGTGAAGTGTATAGATTACCACTGGTGTATGGAAGCGTGCACAAGGACAGTTGGTTGCAATGGAACAGATATAAATGAAATTAGGTACTGCCCATATACTATTAGTAAATAACAAAAAAAGGTGTAACAATTGAAAACTTAACTCAGTTATTCACTGAATTTAGACAAAGATCCCAAATACATTCCTAAAAAGGAAAGTTCCCAAAAGTGTCAGTACACTCCGCTTCAGCCTAGGTGTCACGGATGGGAAATATAAACAGTCATCCATCATCTCTTACCCTCCACTGGTCTGGTGGGGTGCCTGGGCACACTGCTGTACTTCACCTTGGTTTGGCGATGAGACCCTTCCGGGGGGTGCGGCGTGTGTGTCCTTCTCGGAAGTGTGTGCAAAGAGATCCGGGTATTGTGAAGACGTTCTTCTTATTACGTCACCCGTGACGTGGCTAGGCACTCTGTAGACAGTGTAGCATAGAGAGGGGGCGGGGAGCAAGCCCGAGAGCCAGAGCGGAACAGCAAGGTGAGCAGCATATCAGAAAGCGGTAAGGCCTCCAAAGAAGCGCATCTACGCATGTGCGAAATGCATCAGGCGTTCTTGACTGTGACCCTGTTACCTTGCCATTGATGGTTGGACTTCTTAATAAATGATTTGTTTCCAGCAACATTTAACTTTGAGTCAGCACATCTATTTCCTGCTGATTACACTTATTAAGCCCTAATCTGCCAACCGGACCTCGCCACCACTATAATAAATGTATTAACCCCTAAACCACCGCACTTCCGTCTCACAAACACTATAATAAATAGTATTAACCCCTAATCTGCCCTCCCTAACATCGCCGCCACCTAACTTCAAGTATTAACCCCTAATCTGCTGACCGGACCTCGCCGCTACTCTAATAAATGTATTAACTCCTAAAGCTAAGTCGAACTCTAACCCTAACACCCCCCTAAATTAAATATAATTTTAATCTAACGAAATAAATTAAATCTTATTAACTAAAGTATTCCTATTTAAAACTAAATACTTACCTGTAAAATAAACCCTAATATAGCTACAATATAATGAATAATATAATGAATAATGCGTTACAGGCTAAAATGCTTGCAGTATAGCTACACCAACACGACTTAAATGGCAATTTTTTCAGCGTTAAAACTGTAACTTACAACTTGTAATCTAGGTGAATATGTTATATATATTATATAATATACCAGTAGTCTACATGAGACAGTGTTAGGGCAGATGACTGGCCCATAGGGGCAACATGCACATATTTTAATATTTTGACATATCAGAAATAAAAACATCACATTCATAGTGAGGAAACATGTTAAAATCCGCAAAGCTTAGGAAAACAGAAATACACATTTTAAATACTTATATTTATGGTCAGAGTGACTTTCTGTTAATATCTATATGTGTGAATGCAATATATTTTCATTGTCTTACATTGATGTTTAAATAAGAACTAATTGCAAATGTACACAAATATTTCCCTGCCAGGAAAATAAGATTCATATTTTTGAGTGATACTTTTTAAAAAGGTTGCAATAGTCTAGATTGGAGCTAATGAGTAAAACACAAAAATCATTGGAAAACTACTAAACTATAACCCTCAAGGCACTATTTCAAATAACCATTAATGGTGCTAAATCATTAATAACAAGGCGATGGAAATCTGTGACAACTTCTTCTAAACAACTATGGGTGAATAGCACAGAGGATTTATTAACTGTAGAAGGCTATTATAGAAAACAAAAAATGGACAGGTTTCACAATATTCAATTTTTTTTTATATTTATTTATTGAGTTTTATCACATATATATACAATTAGAAACAAAACATAAATACACTTACAATCCATCTGTTTAACATCACATTTAGATCTGTAAATTTGTATATGATCAAATGTCATTTTCAGAGATTTAACAAAAAGCATTGCAGTAAAAAAAAAAAAAAAAAACTGTAAATGCCCATCTAATTCACAAGAGGGACGTATTCAGAACAAATAGGTAACATAAAAGAATACGAAAACATTGAGAGCTAATTGACCCAAGATTATAATTCTATGTGTCTTCTTATGTACACTACAGTATAGTAAGTTTGTATCTTCTCTTATTTACAATATCTCTCTCCCTCCGGCCAAAAACACGGACAATAAATTATATTAAACCACATATATGATGGATCAAAGTAATAGATAGCAACAAATTCCCCTTATAAGGCCGATTTATCAAAGCTTTAACTGATAATACGCTGGAATCTCACATCAAATTATAAGCAAAATAGATCCTCCGTAGTAAACAAAGCGTCAGGATCGTCAAATGTTGAAATTTGTGATGTAATATACGCTCCCGCGATATCGATCGACGCTTGAATCTTTCCAGATGTTTTGAATGCACATTCCACTCTATTTGACCCTCTTCCCAATTTATCAAAAATTCAACATGTACACTCGCATATATTCTGCCACAGCGTACCTATCGTTCAAACCGCCACCCTTGATGCCGTGAATGCTATAGAAATCAATGGGAGTCTGAAAACACAGAAAGGTTATGTTCGATGCTGCAAGATAATGAAGCATATTACATCATAAAAGTACTTATGGATTATGGATTATGTTACATCTTTGTCTCTCATTACATGTATCGATCAGCCAATAGAATGCAAGGTCAATCCTATTGGCTGATTGGATCAACCAATCGGATTGAACTTCAATCCGTTTGGCTGATTACATCAGCCAATCGGATTTTTCCTACCTTAATTCCGATTGGCTGATAGAATCCTATCAGCCAATCAGAATTCAAGGGACGCCATCTTGGATGACGTCATTTAAAGGAACCATCATTCGTTGTTTAGTCGTCGGGATCGATGGATGCTCTGCGTCAGATGTCTTCAAGATGGTGCCGCTCCTCGTCGGATGGAAGAAGATAGAAGATGCCGCTTGGGTGAAGACTAACTTTTATTATTTTGGGGGGATATTTTATTAGGGGGCTTAGATTAGGTGTAATTAGTTTAAAATTCTTGTAATATTTTTTTATTTTTTGTAATTTAGTGTTTTTTTTAATTGTACTTTAGTTAATTTTAGTTAATTTTATTTAATTGTAGGTAATTGTATTTAATTAATTTAATTTATTTAATTGTAGTATAGTGTTAGGTGTAATTGTAACTTAGGTTAGGATTTATTTTACAGGTAATTTTGTATTTATTTTAGCTAGGGAGTTATTAAATAGTTAATAACTATTTTATAACTATTGTACCTAGTTAAAATAAATACAAAGTTGCCTGTAAAATAAAAATAAACTCTAAGATAGATACAAATGTAACTATTAGTTATATTGTAGCTATCTTAAGGTTTATTTTATAGGTAAGTATTTGGTTTTAAATAGGAATAATTAAGGCCTAGATTTAGAGTTGGGCAGTAGCCGTCAAAACCAGCGTTAGAGGCTCCTAACGCTGGTTTTGGGCTACCGCTGGTATTTAGAGTCAGTCAGGAAAGGGTCTAACGCTCACTTTGCAGCTGCAACTTTTCCATACCGCAGATCCCCCTACGCCATTTGCGTTTCCTATCTTTTCAATGGGATCTTTCTAACGCCGGTATTTAGAGTCGTGGCTGAAGTGAGCGTTAGAAATCTAACGAGAAAACTCCAGCCGCAGAAAAAAGTCAGTAGTTAAGAGCTTTCTGGGCTAACGCCGGTTTATAAAGCTCTTAACTACTGTGCTCTAAAGTACACTAACACCCATAAACTACCTATGTACCCCTAAACCGAGGTCCCCCCACATCGCTGCCACTCTATTAAAAAATTTCAGCCCCTAATCTGCTGCTCCCTACACCGCCGCCAGCTACGTTATCCCTATGTACCCCTAATCTGCTGCCCCTAACATCGCCAACCCCTATATTATATTTATTAACCCCTAATCTGCCGCCCCCGCTATCGCTGACACCTGCATAATTTTTTTAACCCCTAATCTGCCGCTCCGTACACCGCCGCAACCTACATTATCCCTATGTACCCCTAATCTGCTGCCCCTAACACAGCCGACCCCTATATTTATTAACCAGGGGTATGTGGGTGGTGGGTTGTAATGTTGGGGGGGTATTGTATGTTTTTTTTTAACAGGCAAAATAGCTGAATTCTTTGGGGCATGCCCCGCAAAGGGCCCTTTTCAGGGCTGGTAAGGTAAAAGAGCTTTGAACTTTTTTAATTTAAAATAGGGTAGCGCATTTTTTTATTTTGGGGGTCTTTGTTATTTTATTAGGGGGCTTAGAGTAGGTGTAATTAGTTTAAAATTGTTGTAATATTTTTCTAATGTTTGTAAATATTTTTTTATTTTTTGTAACTTAGTTCTTTTTTATTTTTTGTACTTTAGTTAGTTTATTTCATTGTATTTATTTGTAGGTATTGTATTTAATTAGGGGTTAATAAATATAACATAGTGGTCGGCGATGTTAGAGGCAGCAGATTAGGGGTACATAGGGATAACGTAGCTGGCGACGGTGTACGGAGTGGCAGATTAGGGGTTAATAATAATATGCAGGGGTCAGCGATAGCGGGGGCGGCAGATTAGGGGTTAATAAGTGTAAGGTTAGGGGTGTTTAGACTCGGGGTTCATGTTAGGGTGTTAGGTGCAGACTTAGGAAGTGTTTCCCCATAGAAAACAATGTAGCTGCGTTAGGAGCTGAACGCTGCTTTTTTGCAGGTGTTAGGTTTTTTTCAGCTCAAACAGCCCCATTGTTTCCTATGGGGAAATCGTGCACGAGCACGTTTTTTAAGCTGGCCGCGTCCGTAAGCAATGCTGGTATCTAGAGTTGCAGTGGCAGTAAATATGCTCTACGCTCCCTTTTTGGAGCCTAACGCAGCCCTTCTGTGAACTCTAAATACCAGCGGTATTTAAAAGGTGCTGGAGAAAAAAAGCCAGCGTAGCTAACGCACCCCTTTGGCCGCAGAACTCTAAATCTAGCCGTTAGTTAATAATAGTAAATTTATTTAGATGTATTTAAATTATATTTAAGTTAGGGGGGGTGTTAGGGTTAGGGTTAGACTTAGGTTTAGGGGTTAATTAATTTAATATAGAGGCTAGCGGTGTAGGGGGGGGCAGATTAGTGGTTAATAAATGTAATGTAGGGGGGCAGGATAGGGGTTAATAAATGTAATGTAGGTGGCGGTGGGCTCTGGGTGTGGCGGTTTAGGGGTTAAACAATTTATTTAGTTGCGGCTGGGTCCGGGATCGGCAGGATAGGGGTTTATAACTTTATGTAGGTGGCGGCGGTATAGGGGGCGGCAGATTAGGGGTTAATAGGTATAATGTAGGTGGCGGTGGGGTCCAGGAGCAGCGGTTTAGGGGTTAATATATTAATTATTGTTGCGGCAGGGTCCGGGAGCGGCGGTTTAGGGGTTAATATGTTTATTTTTGATGACTGTCAGTTAACAACAGTCCGCTGCTCATTGCACCGTACTTGGTGCATGGCTTTTTGACAGCTTTCTTGATAAATTTGGTGAACATATTCAGGTATGCGGCGGCGATGTTAGACGAGCTTAGGCAAGCGTATTGGGGCCAGCGAATGCTAGAAAGTAGACAGCTTGATAAATAGAGGCCAATGGGGCATATTTATCAAGCTCCGAATGGAGCTTGATTCCCCGTGTTTCTGGCGAGCCTGCAGGCTCACCAGAAACAGCAGTTATGAAGCAGCGGTCACAAAGATTGCTGCTCCATAACCTGTCCACCTGCTCTGAGCAGGCGGACAGACATCGCCGGAAATCAACCCGATCGAGTACGATCTGGTTCATTGACACCCCCCTGCTGGCGGCCTATTGGCCTTGAGTCTGCAGGGGGCGGCGTTGCAGCAGCAGCTCTTGTGAGCTGCTGGTGCAATGCTGAATACGGCAAGCGTATTGCTCGTCGTATTAAGCGAGGTCTGGCGGACCTGATCCGCACAGACCTTGATAAATAGAGGCCATAGTCTATAGTTAGAACTGCCTTAGCGGTCAGCTAGAACAATTCAACATTTTCAATATGAGCTTGATTGAAGAAGCAATAATCTTCCCATTTTTTGTTAAGCTAATCTCTGAATTTAATATCCTTAAGCCATTATGTTGGAAAATAAAAATGACGAAAAAAAAACTAAACTTACAAAGGGAAATTTCCAATGTAATGGGTGCATGGTCCAAAAAAGAAAAAGAAGAGATAGATGTATTAACCCCTAGGTTTACTAAACTGTTGCTGACAAGAAACATATCTATTCTTGAGAGACAATTATATTTTTTAGACGTACAGGTATAATTTTGAATCTCGGGGTTCTGTTTCCTCCAAATGTCTCTGATTCCGAGATTATTAAAAGGTTTCCTGAATTGTCTATTTTCTTGTTTGTCTCTCTTTGTCTTAGCAAGGTTCTTACCCTGTCTTAGCCTATCTAGTGGGTATTGTGGAATCATATTAAAGTCCCCTCCTAAGATAAGATGCCCCTCTACCATTTTTAAAATCATAGATTGAAGATGGTTCCAAAATGTAGGGTTAAAATCATTTGGAGTGTATACGTGACATAAAGTAAATATACCATTTACAGTTTTTTATTTTTAAAATATTATACCTCCCATCAGGGTCAATATAAGAGTGAGTAATTCCATATTTAAAAAAATTCCCAAGCAAAATAGCCACTCCTCTCCTCCTACCGGTTTAAGGAGAGACTATCACCTCTCCTACCCATTGGGTCCTAAGTTTCAATCCTTCTTCTAATGATAGATCGGTTTCCTGAAGGAAGGCTATACCAGTATGTAGTTTCTTTAAATGTTGAAGAATTGTAAAAAGTAACACCTCCTATATTCCAAGACGTTGTTTTTTATCCCTATTCGTTTAATAGATCCATTAGTATATAAAGAAAAAAGCAAAAAAAAAAGCCAGAGAAAGGGCACAGAGGAGAGAGAAGGGGAGCAAATAAAAAAATAACATATATATATAGCTAATAGACAAAGCACTCTCTGGTCTTATCAAGTGTATAACATAATTTTATTACAGTGAAGTTTCGAGCTCTTCACCCCTTCATCAGACCAACGTGGTCTGATGAAGGGATAAATACCCCAAAACGTCACTGTAATAAAATTGTGTTATACACTTGATAAGATCAGAGAGTGCTTTATCTATTAGCTCTATTTACCACTCCTAGCACCCTGGCATATGAAGATTGTTAGTGGGAGTGCACCTATCTCTACAGAATATATATTTTCAAGCAGCATTAATTATTGCCGTGTGAGTGACAGTGTGCAGGACAGAGAGCACAGGAAGGAGCAGCACTCAGCAGGCACTGGCTGACTGTCTGGCACTCAGTGGCAGGAAAAGTAAAGAAGAAGAAGATCATCTGATTCTGGGGTAAGTCACTGTGTCACAACAGGGTACTTTAATTACTAATACATGATGATTATTACTATAGACACCCATGGCTCACTGTCAGAGACTGGGAGACTGGAGAGAATTTGGTTCACAGTTGCTGTCAGAGAGACTGGTCTGGAAGAGAATTTGGCTGACACTCAGTGAGCCAATTTCTCTCCCAGTCCCTCTGACAGACAGTGAGCCAATTTCTCTCCCAGTCCCTCTGACAGACAGTGAGCCAATTTCTCTCCCAGTCCCTCTGACAGACAGTGAGCCAATTTCTCTCCCAGTCCCTCTGACAGACAGTGAGCCAATTTCTCTCCCAGTCCCTCTGACAGACAGTGAGCCAATTTCTCTCCCAGTCTCTCTGACAGACAGTGAGCCAATTTATCTCTCAGTCTCTCTGACTGACAGTGAGCTAATTTCTCTCTCAGAGAGACTGGGAGGGAATTCGGCTCACTGTCTGTCAGAGAGACTGGGAGAGAATTTGGTTCACTGTCAGGGAGACTGGGAGAGAAATTGGCTCACTATCTGTCAGAGAGACTGGGAGAGAATTAGGCTCACTGTCTGTCAGAGAGACTGTTAAATAATTTGGCTCACTGTCTGTCAGATTGAGCCAAATTCCCTCCCAGTCCCTCTGACAGACAGTGAGCCAAATTCCCTCCCAGTCTCTCTGAAAGACAGTGAGCCAAATTCCCTCCCAGTCTCTTTGTGAAAGAATTTGGCTCACTGACTGTCAGAGAGACTGAGTGAGACAAATTTTCTCCCAGTCTCTTTGACAGACAGTGAGCCAAATCCTTTCCCAATCTCTGACAGACAGTGAGCCAATTTCTCTCACAGTCTCTCTGACAGACAGTGAGCCAATTTCTCTCACAGTCTCTCTGACAGACAGTGACCAATTTCTCTCTGAGTCTCTCTGACAGACAGTGAGTCAAATTATCTCCCAGTCTCCCTGACAGTGAGTCAAATTCCCTCCCAGTCTCTCTGACAGACAGTGAGACTAATTCCCTCCCAGTCTCTTTAACATATAGTGACTCAGTGAGCCAATTTTTCCCCCAGTCTCTCTGACAGACAGTGAGCCAAATTCTCTCCCAGTCAGGGTCTGTTCATTGGTCTTCATTGGTGACATATTTAACATAGGGGATTCATTTTGGAATCTTATTTATATATATATTTATTTAGTTTATTTTCAGTGGTATGATTTAATGGTAAAAATTATTAGTGCCCCCCCCCCAGTTTGAGTGTGGTATCTTATGTGCCCCCCCTATATATTGTTCCTAGAGTCGCCACTGGCTGTCAGTAACCTATATATTTTAGATAATGGATAAAACAGTAAAAGAAGCTATAATATTTTAGAATTACTGTGTAGAAAAATCGTAAACAAAAAAAGAAAAAGTTCTTTGTGCATAACATTAACATTTTACAGTTTTCTTTAGAGCATAAACCCCGAACATAGAGAAAATTTAATGTGACCCTGGATTTTAGGCTCAATAAAACAACTAGCAATAACTTAGAGTCTCCTAATTGTCAGAGAACCTATTGATATAAAAAGATCCAATAACAAGCACATTTTCAAAACAGCAATGGCGGGTAACTATACAAAGATTCAACAGTATAGATAGATATATAAACAATATGTTATCTTCCTTGGTTCAGTTATGTGAAACAGAAAATCTCAAAGTTGTACCAATTGACCAAGTCTTAAGATATGGACAGTTAGCAAAAGTTTGTCAGAAAACAATTTGCAGAGTATCCTTAGTGTCAGGGAACCATATGGTGTTGCAAAGTCGAAAAACAAATTTCAGGGTGGCAGTGGCAGGTATCTACATAGAAATTCACCTATATAGGTAGATGAATAGATAGTGTGTTTCTTTACTTCAAACAGAGTCTCAAAGATAATCAGACTGATCAAATATTAGAATACAAACAGTAGCAGAGAGTTCATATTTGACAAACGTTTATCAGAGGCCAGATTTTGCCTTGCTTTTATCCCAAGGTATTTTTAATTATACCCCATACTCCCAGACTGATTGATCAAATTTATATGAGGAGATATTCAAGAATTGTATTTCAGAAATGTCCCATATAATTAGTTCTCAACTGTCAAGCAGATAAAATTTACACAATATCAGGGAAACTTCACCTGGGTTGGTGTCTTCGCTGAGATTAAGCTTGCAGCAGCATATGTGTGGTTTCATTAGGTTATTGACAAAAACAACTTCAGATTGTACTCACAGTGAAGTAAAACCAATATGCACCTCGCACTCCCAGACTAGGGTACCTGACCACAGGACTTACCTACTACTTCTTCTTATAGTGAATACAGCATACCTTTCAGCTTATAACAATGTGGAGCCATTTCAGAGAGTACCTTCCCTTTGCAGGGTGATCCTCACAGTTTTGAGCACCTCACCAGCTTTCATAGCTTAGATCTCTCCCCAGACCCAATAGTGCTTAAATAACACTGCCACAGAGGCCAACAAACTCAGTGTGGATGGATAACGATGTATGAACGTGGAGTAGGTCAATGTAGAACCCTCAGGCTATTCCCTGCCTCAGCAAGGTCCAGGCGTTCCAACCCCACGCCAAGGATCAGCCGTGTGGAGAGAGCAACTTCAAATGCAATGCATCAGAGGGTGCACGTGATAATGTCCACATGCATACATGCATGCTCACGCAACTAGGCCATTCCCCACAATGTTCAATTTTATTATTTATTATTATTATACTCATTGATATATATATATATATATATATATATAATTATATCGATATATTTAATATAGATATTTTATATAGATAGATATATTTTATACTGATATATTGAATATCAATATATTTATATAGATATATTTTAGATATCTAGATATATAGACAGATAAATATAGATAAAAATGGAAATATATCTATATCTACAATATATAAATATATATATATATATATATATATATATGTATATATATATATATATATATATATATATATATATATATATATATATATATATATATATATATAAACTAGATAGATAGATAGATAGATAGATAGATAGTTACAGATATATCTATATTTTATACATTTATATATATTTATGAGCGAGAGAGATATGTATTTATATATAATCATGTATATCTATCTATTTATATATGTAAGTTTTTATATATATCTGTTCTGTCCATTTCCAAAATATTTTCACATGTTCATCAACATTGTAATGTTTTAATAAATCAACGTTAACTTTCATATCTCAGTATTTATTCATATGACTAATTTTAGATATAGGAAATATATTATTAATTGGATCAATAATATATTAAAAACAACATGCAATGTATTACTCAATTAATTTTTCTAGTTAAACAAATGTCATTTCATATGTTAAAGGGACATTAAAACTGCTATATGTTATTTCATTATGACGATAGATAAGACCTTTTCAAGCAGCATTAATTATTTTCACTTCTATTATCCCTCTGATATACTATTTTTTAAACATAGCAATGCACATGTGCAAGCCAAAATAAATAAATACACAGCAACAAAAGGGCACATTCAACATTATAAAGTATACAATTATTTATAACCTCCAGTAAAGTAAAATAAAACAAAAAACAAATACCATTTGAACCCGATTGGGGCATACAAAAAAGGATACTAGCTAAGTGCCATTCATGATTTAAAGAAATGTTCAGCTTCTGTGGTCAAAAAAGTGTACTGTGTTACCCTCAGAAACTTTTAAATAAGCAGGTTAAATAACTGTATCCTTGATACCTTCTTTTAACATTTTACTGAAGATAGGGGTAAGCTCTCTTTTTATTGAATGTTTCATACGAAAAATCCTGAAAAAATTGAATCTGGGCATTCTCTATTTGAACAATTTATTTTTTACAAAAATACTGTAAAAAAAGGTCATATCCTGAAAATTCAAGATTTTCGCAATAACTGGTCTGGGTCTGTTACTACTATCTCTATTGGCCAAAATTTTACCCAATCTGTGAGCACTCTCCACAATGATCGGGGTATGGGAAGGGGGAATTTCCAATAAAGAGGGGAGTGTAATGGAAACAAATCTAATCAGGTCTTTATATTCCTTTGTTTTAGGGATTCCCACTATCCTAATATTATTCCTTCTACTGCAATTGTCAAGGTCTTCTAATTTTTTTGTATTTTTAAAGTCATACTCTGGTACTCTACTAGTTGTGTTTTATAAGAAACATTACTGTCTTCAAGGCTGGACAGTCTTTGTTCTAATTCTGATACTCTATTGGAATATTCTCTAACCTCCTGTCTCAGAGAAGATATCTCTGTTTTAAACTCTGATTTAAATGACTCAAAATGGGGTGTTAGAGATTCAATATTATCCTTAACTATAAGTTGTCTATCCATAGGGTCGTACGTTAAGGAGGGGTTAGTATCAGAATGTACTTCTGCTAAAGTCTCACAAGAGTGTTTATTTTTTCTTTCTCTCTCTTTGGTTGCCATGGTTGGAGATTTGACCTTAGACTGCAAAGTAGGAGATAAATGACTACAAAAGTAAGTGAAAAGATTTATATCTTCAGTGTAAGTTTAAGAAGTGAAAAAAAAATTTTACGTGATATCAGTGAACATGTAAACATGTTTGGTGTACAACATAGGACAGAACAAGGATATAGTTCTGACTGTTGTTTGTGCTGTCAGCAGTGGCGTCGCTACAGGGGGCTTGGGGGGGCATTTGCCCCCCCTGAGAAAAGCCTTGCATCCCCTGCTGCCCCCCCAGCCCCTGTGTAAGCAAAATGCGTAATAATGTAGTGTGAAGTGAATCTGATAGATAGATTTTTCTTTTTTTTATTGTTTGTAAATAGTCTCTGGGCCAGTGTTTTTGAGTCCTGACTCTGAAAACAAGTAATAAATTATGCGCAGTGTGGCAGCAGCACATGCCTCCACCTGTTCAGTTGGATAATGTATTTGAACCCCCAGGCTCCACCCACCACATGTGCCTTGTGCTGGATCTACATGCAGCACCTTGGCACTCCAATACCCCATGAATAATGCTGGGGCTATTTGCTCCTCCTCTTCCTCCAATTCTAGCCAGCCCACTCCCAGGTTACGTTCCTACAGCACACTGAGCACAAGGAACATGACCGAAGCCTGGGAGAGGAGAGGGAGGAGCCAGCCAGCAGGTGCCGTGTGAGTGACAGTGTGCAGGACAGAGAGCACAGGAAGGAGCAGCACTCAGCAGGCACTGGCTGACTGTCTGGCACTCAGTGGCAGCAATAGTATAGACGAGGAGAGGGAGGAGCCAGCCAGCAGGTGCCATGTGAGTGACAGTGTGCAGGACAGAGAGCACAGGAAGGAGCAGCATCAGCACTCAGCAGGCACTGGCTGACTGTCGGGCACTCAGTGGCAGCAAAAGTATTGACTGGGAGTGGAGAGGAAGGAGCCAGCCAGCAGGTGCCATGTGTGTGTCAGTGTCCAGGACAGAGAGCACAGGAAGGAGCAGCATCAGCAGCTGTCTGGCACTCAGTGGCAGCAAAAGTAAAGAAGAAGAAGATCATCTGATTCTGGGGTAAGTCACTGTGTCACAACAGGGTACTTTAATTACTAATACATGATGATTAATACTATAGACACCCATGGCTCACTGTCAGAGACTGGGAGACTGGAGAGAATTTGGCTCACAGTTGCTGTCAGAGATACTGGTCTGGAAGAGAATTTGGCTCAATTTTTGTCAGAGAGACAGACTAGGAGAGAATTTGGCTGACACTCAGTGAGCCAATTTCTCTCCCAGTCCCTCTGACAGTGAGCCAATTTCTCTTCCAGTCTCTCTGACAGACAGTGAGCCAATTTCTCTCTCAGTCTCTCTGACTGACAGTGAGCCAATTTCTCTCTCAGAGAGACTGGGAGGGAATTTGGCTCACTGTCTGTCAGAGAGACTGGGAGAGAATTTGGTTCCCTGTCAGGGAGACTGGGAGAGAAATTGGCTCACTATCTGTCAGAGAGACTGGGAGAGAATTAGGCTCACTGTCTGTCAGAGAGACTGTTAAATAATTTGGCTCACTGTCTGTCAGATTGAGCCAAATTCCCTCCCAGTCCCTCTGACAGACAGTGAGCCAAATTCCCTCCCAGTCTCTCTGAAAGACAGTGAGCCAAATTCCCTCCCAGTCTCTTTGGGAGAGAATTTGGCTCACTGACTGTCAGAGAGACTGAGTGAGCCAAATTTTCTCCCAGTCTCTCTGACAGACAGTGAGCCAAATCCTTTCCCAGTCTCTGACAGACAGTGAGCCAATTTCTCTCACAGTCTCTCTGACAGACAGTGAGCCAATTTCTCTCACAGTCTCTCTGACAGACAGTGACCAATTTCTCTCTGAGTCTCTCTGACATACAGTGAGTCAAATTATCTCCCAGTCTCCCTGACAGTGAGTCAAATTCCCTCCCAGTCTCTCTGACAGACAGTGAGACAAATTCCCTCCCAGTCTCTTTAACATATAGTGACTCAGTGAGCCAATTTTTCCCCCAGTCTCTCTGACAGACAGTGAGCCAAATTCTCTCCCAGTCAGGGTCTGTTCATTGGTCTTCATTGGTGACATATTTAACATAGGGAATTCATTACAGAGCCATGGTGTTTGCTGAAATTGCTTTAAACTATAAGGAAAAGCTTTTGAGTGTTTTCCTCATTTTCTCAGGTCTGAAGCAATACTTGAGAAAGAAAGGAAAACTCTCGACAGCTTCTCTTTTAAGTATTAGGTTAGTAGAATAGAAAGGTATCATTGCATATCGCATGACTCTGGTATTTTGGAATCTTATTTATATATATATATATTTATTTAGTTTATTTTCAGTGGTATGATTTAATGGTAAAAATTATTAGTGCCCCCCCCCCCCCCCCAGTTTGAGTGTGGTATCTTATGTGCCCCCCCCTATATATTGTTCCTAGAGTCGCCACTGGCTGTCAGTAACCTTTATATTTTAGATAATGGATAAAACAGTAAAAGAAGCTATAATATTTTAGAATTACTGTGTAGAAAAATAGTAAACAAAAAAAGAAAAAGTTCTTTGTGCATAACATTAACATTTTACAGTTTTCTTTAGAGCATAAACCCCGAACATAGAGAAAATTTAATGTGACCCTGGATTTTAGGCTCAATAAAACAACTAGCAATAACTTAGAGTCTCCTAATTGTCAGAGAACCTATTGATATAAAAAGATCCAATAACAAGCACATTTTCAAAACAGCAATGGCGGGTAACTATACAAAGATTCATCAGTATAGATAGATATATAAACAATATGTTATCTTCCTTGGTTCAGTTATGTGAAACAGAAAATCTCAAAGTTGTCCCAATTGACCAAGTCTTAAGATATGGACAGTTAGCAAAAGTTTGTCAGAAAACAATTTGCAGAGTATCCTTAGTGTCAGGGAACCATATGGTATTGCAAAGTCGAAAAACAAATTTCAGGGTGGCAGTGGCAGGTATCTACATAGAAATTCACCTATATAGGTAGATGAATAGATAGTGTGTTTCTTTACTTCAAACAGAGTCTCAAAGATAATCAGACTGATCAAATATTAGAATACAAACAGTAGCAGAGAGTTCATATTTGACAAACGTTTATCAGAGGCCAGATTTTGCCTTGCTTTTATCCCAAGGTATTTTTAATTATACCCCATACTCCCAGACTGATGATCAAATTTATATGAGGAGATATTCAAGAATTGTATTTCAGAAATGTCCCATATACTTAGTTCTCAACTGTCAAGCAGATAAAATTTACACAATATCAGGGAAACTTCACCTGGGTTGGTGTCTTCGCTGAGATTAAGCTTGCAGCAGCATATGTGTGGTTTCATTAGGTTATTGACAAAAACAACTTCAGATTGTACTCACAGTGAAGTAAAACCAATATGCACCTCACACTCCCAGACTAGGGTACCTGACCACAGGACTTACCTACTACTTCTTCTTATAGTGAATACAGCATACCTTTCAGCTTATAACAATGTGGAGCCATTTCAGAGAGTACCTTCCCTTTGCAGGGTGATCCTCACAGTTTTGAGCACCTCACCAGCTTTCATAGCTTAGATCTCTCCCCAGACCCAATAGTGCTTAAATAACACTGCCACAGAGGCCAACAAACTCAGTGTGGATGGATAACGATGTATGAACGTGGAGTAGGTCAATGTAGAACCCTCAGGCTATTCCCTGCCTCAGCAAGGTCCAGGCGTTCCAACCCCACGCCAAGGATCAGCTGTGTGGAGAGAGCAACTTCAAATGCAATGCATCAGAGGGTGCACGTGATAATGTCCACGTGCATACATGCATGCTCACGCAACTAGGCCATTCCCCACAATGTTCAATTTTATTATTTATTATTATTATACTCATTGATATATATATATATATATATCATTATATCGATATATTTAATATAGATATTTTATATAGATAGATATATTTTATACTGATATATTGAATATCAATATATTTTATATAGATATATTTTAGATATCTAGATATATAGACAGATAAATATAGATAAAAATGGAAATATGCTAAAAACCAAATGATGAATGTCAGTTGCGCCTAATTATAATAATATCAAAATAGAAACAATAATGAAAAAACAACATTAACACAAAATACCTCCGATTGAAAGGTACAATAGAATGTGCAAAAGAAAATTATATGTGTGACCCACACGCTAGGTAAAATGAGATGTGACTCACAGGGCTGGTAAATAATTGATACAACAATCAAACCAAAAAACCTGGTGTATGATCACAACAGTCCAAAGTTCAAAGGATGAAGATATGGTGCAAAAACTTCTTCCAAAAGTTGAAGGCAATTCAAACGAAGCCAATCTGTGTAGAGCACAAAAAAGAAGAAGGCACCAACATAGTGTGAATCAGTATTGAAAGGTGTTCACTCCCCACACATTAATCGTACTTACAAGAAGTAAGGCACTTGAGAAGTGCTACAACGGCTTTCTGGAACATTAACAGCTGTCCAGGTAGCTGCTCTCTCGTGATGAAAGTAAATTCCTTGATGCCATATGTGATATGCAAATATCCTGCAGCTATGACCCCTCTTGCAGTATTACTCTCTCTCGTAGTGTCTGCCTTAGGAGAAATGCCCAAACCAGGTGGGCTAGCAGCTGGACTCCGTATGCAGAAATGGATAAAAATATCAAGGATAAAATATCACTCAGGCCTTGATAATGATATAGTCTAAAAACAAATGTTTATTTGGTAAACATGTAATCACAACGCGTTTCCCGGTCTGTCTTGACCGCTTCCTCAGGTGAATCACCTGAATCACCTGATTCACCTGAGGAAGCGATCAAGACAGACCGGGAAACGCGTTGTGATTACATGTAAAAATAAACATTTGTTTTTAGACTATATCGTTATCACGGCTTGAGTGATATTTTATGCTTGATATTTTTATCCATTTCTGCATACGGAGTCCAGCTGCTTAGCCCACCTGGTTTGGGCATTTCTCCTAAGTCAGACACTACGAGAGAGAGTAATACTGCAAGAGGGGTCATAGCTGCAGGATATTTGCATATCACATACGGCATCAAGGAAATCACTTTCATCACGAGAGAGCAGCTACCTGGACAGCTGTTAATGTTCCAGAAAGCCGTTGTAGCACTTCTCAAGTGCCTTACTTCTTGTAAGTACGATTAATGTGTGGGGAGTGAACACCTTTCAATACTGATTCACACTATGTTGGCGCCTTCTTCTTTTTTGTGCTCTATACAAAAATGGAAATATATCTATATCTACAATATATAAATATATATATATATATATATATATATATATATATATATTTACATATATATATATATATATATATATGTATATATATATATATATATATATATATATATATATATATATATATATATATATATATATATATAAACTAGATAGATAGATAGATAGATAGTTACAGATATATCTATATTTTATATATTTATATATATTTATGAGCGAGAGAGATATGTATTTATATATAATCATGTATATCTATCTATTTATATATGTAAGTTTTTATATATATCTGTTCTGTCCATTTCCAAAATATTTTCACATGTTCATCAACATTGTAATGTTTTAATAAATCAACGTTGACTTTCATATCTCAGTATTTATTCATATGACTAATTTTAGATATAGGAAATATATTATTAATTGGATCAATAATATATTAAAAACAACATGCAATGTATTACTCAATTAATTTTTCTAGTTAAACAAATGTCATTTCATATGTTAAAGGGATATCAAACTGATATATGTTATTTCATTATGACGATAGATAAGACCTTTTCAAGTAGCATTAATTATTTTCACTTCTATTATCGCTCTGATATACTATTTTTTAAACATAGCAATGCACATGTGCAAGCCAATCACATGAGTCATCCATATGTAGACATCATTCACCAGCTATATAGTTTCTAAAAATATGCTACCCATCAAAGGATAGATCCATAAAAGTTTGACAATTTAATATATATCTAACAAAATAATAATCAACAACATTGCATGCTATTTATAGATGATTAAACATATATTTCATTTTCATGTCCCTTTAAGATAATCCTTAAAATAATGTAGTGACAAAATAATATTCTTAATAAAAACTTTATATATAACAAAATATATAATAAACAGATGGTAGCGCACTCCCACTCGCCAAATTCTCAAGACCAGGGTGCATAAATCATCAAATATAGCACTAAGAAAATGCACTCGCTGGGTTTAAATCACAGCACTCTTTATTTAGGTTGTGACATTTCGGGGCATTCACCCCTTCCTCAGACAATTTAAAAGTGATACAAATAGTGTACAAATGTGTAGCAAGCCCCTCCTCCCATAGGATCCAGCCAATCAGCTAGAAGTATAACAAATTGCTTCATGTGTGTACATTCACAGTTAACTGTATAACAATCAATATTATTGGCAAAACATATACAGTATACAGATAAAAAAACTTAACCAGCATATAAATATAGTGGAATGTATATATTATACGTGATAAGTGACCATCAATATGTGAAATTAATTTTATGGACCTGAGTATGTACCTCTAACAATGTAAATATACAAAGACAATATATAAGAATATGTACAAAACCACAACCAAGTGTATTGTGCAATCGTTATAAACCAGTATCTCAACTGCGTAAACCTTTTTAAATACCCAACAGCAGTTCAATCTTATATTTGACCATAGGATTTCAATAGAGAATCATAACATAAGCATCTAAAAACTACATCGAAAACTTACGTCCACCATAACTCAACAAGCCGAGGACGGCGTGGGATTGTGGGTGTGGCCATAACAGTATCTCATAACATATCATCGCATGACACGGAGTGAACAGCCTATCACGGGAATGTGTCATATGTTGTTATGGCAACCAAATGTAACGTTATAGGATCGAACAGATACATCTACGTTACTATATGTTTAAAATAGGGCATTTAGTAAAGTAGTTACATATAAACATTCCGTAACTAAACGATGCTACATCAGTAATAAAGATGGAATTCTATCTCCATTAAGAATGCCTAACTTACATAATATATACATGACTAACAACTAAGTATGGATATAGATCCTTGTACCTATTGTAACCATATAACTACTCTAAAGCAAGGAAATTCTATCCAATAGCATGTAATCACCACAGCATATAATCATAGTTACCTTTACAAAGACCCATTAGCTTATGCCTATCATTGTAATAAAGTATTGATTACATCCTATCGATATTGTCATAGATAGCAAAACCAGATATTTAGTATATATCACTCAACTAATGGTCCCTGTCAGAGGCAGGCCTAGCCAAATTAGAGAAAAACATTCATATTTCACGGAGTATGGTAAAGAACTTATAAAAAACAGTGCCAGTCAATGTTGGCATTTAGTCCACCTGGGTGTAACGTCCCCTACTTGTATATCCATTTCGTTTCCACCTGGAGGAGCTTTTTCTTCCTATCACCTCCCCGTCTCAATCAGTAGGAAATGGAGGTCTTTCACTATATGGTTCATCCTCAAAAAGTGGCGTGCCACAGGTTGATCTGATTTACCCTCTTTCAATGCCACCCTTATAGCACTTCTGTGGTTCGCCATCCGTTTTCTAATGTCATCATCCGTTTTTCCTACATAGTAAATCCCACATGTACAGTTCAAAATGTATATCACATATTTTGTCGAGCAAGTCAAATGGAATTGGATTTTAAATCTCTGATTTGTATGTGGGGTGGAAAGTTGTACTCTGTATCATTGAGTGACATGTGGTGCAACATAAACATTTATAGCAACCAAGTTTCCTGGACTGTAGCCATGTGTCTTTCATATATATATGTTTAGGATCTGTATTCATTAGTAGGTCCTGTAAGTTGCGTCCCATTTTATATACCAATCTTGGTGGTGGTGGTGGGGGTTATCCCTGAATGGTAAACCAGGATCTAATGTCAAAAGATTCCAATGTTCCTTCACTGATTTTGCCAGGATATCCACAGCTGGCGTGTATGTGGTTATAAATGTCATCCGTTGCTCAGGTGTCTTTTCATTCTTGGTCCTAAGCAGTTGAACCCTGTCAGTGTCTTATTCTATGTGCATTCTGAATAGCTTTAAAGGTGTATCCTCTTCGTAGAAATTTCACTCAACTGTATTTCAGCCCTCTCCCTTATGGAGTTGTTCCTTACCACCCTGTACATTTGTGCCAGTGTTATAGCTTTAATTAGAGGTCAAGGATGGCTACTTTTCGCCAATAGTAAAGCGTTTCTATCAGTGGGTTTCTAGTACATGGTAGTCTCTAAATTGTTAACATCATTGAAGATTCTTAAGTCCAGAAAATCAATGGACTCTTTATTGGCGATCATCTTAAATTTCACTGGGTGTGATAGATCATTCAGTGCTTGTACCCACATGGTCAGACTTTCTTCAGTCCCCCTCCAAAGTAGCAGGACATCATCAATATATCTCATATATTTAACAATCTCAGGAATGTTCATATACCTTCATTATGCAAGTTTCATAACTCTCCATATACAGGTTCTCATATGAGGGGGCCATATTTGATCCCATAGCTGTTCCCGTTGTTTGTTGGAAATATTTTAATTCAAACCTGAAATAATTAAAAGTCAGGCATAATTGTATGATTTTGATGATATATCCACTGTCTGGTCCAACATAGGGATATCTCAATAGAGCCTCTTTAACTGCCTCCATCCCCCCTTGATGGGGGATGACGGTGTACAGACTTGTAACGTCCATCATCACCAGATAGTCCTCCATAGATATATCTTGTAGTCTTGATAGTTGTTCCAAGACCTCAGTGGAATCACGTACATAAGATTTCATGTGTCTATGTAATGGCTGACGTAAGTTTTCAATGTAGTTTTTAGACGCCTATGTTATAATTCTCTATTGAAATCCTATGGTCAAATATAAGATTGAACTGCTGTTGGGTATTTAAAAAGGTTTACGCAGTTGAGATACTGGTTTATAACGATTGCGCAATTATTATTATTATCGGTTATTTGTAGAGCGCCAACAGATTCCACAGCGCTAAATACACTTGGTTGTGGTTTTGTATATATTCTTATATATTATCTATGTATATTTACATTGTTAGAGGTACATACTCAGGTCCATAAAATTAATTTCACATATTGATGGTCACTTATCAAGTATAATATATACATTCCACTATATTTATATGCTGGTTAAGTTTTTTTATCTGTATACGGTATATGTTTTGCCAATGATATTGATTGTTATACAGTTAACTGTGAATGTACACACATGAGGCAATTTGTTATACTTCTAGCTGATTGGCTGGATCCTATGGGAGGAGGGGCTTGCTACACATTTATACACTGTTTGTATCACTTTTGAATTGTCTGAGGAAGGGGTGAATACCCTGAAATGTCACAACCTAAATAAAGAGTGCTTTAAACCCAGCGAGCGCATATTCTTAGTGCTATAAAATATATATATATATATATATATAAATATATATATATATATATATATATATATATATATATATATAAAAGGCTTCTTGTATTTGGAACACAGCCTCAGAAAAATTTTGAAGCGCCTGTTTAAGATTTTTAAATAAATGTGGAATTAAGGGCTCTGTTTGTGTGCCTTGTTCGACAGCTGTAATAAAAACACAAAATGAAATGTTACAACAATTCACTTTGAAGATATAAGTTAAAAAACATCATATGAAAGATTCCTACTTTCTGTTGCCACCACCTCATCTTCTTCTGTGGCCACATATTCAGTCTCCTCTGTTTCAGCTGTCTGAGAAGAAGCACAAAAAAAAAAAACATTGTTATGGATGTAAAATGGGTCTAGGCCTAGATTATACTCCACATCGTTCTAAAAGCAAAAACAAATGAGGGTCTACTCATTCAAAATAAATATAGCAGTGAAAAAAGATGATATGATAAATGCTTACATTCAGTTTCAGCCTGCTCCTCTTGCCTCACCTCCGGAATACTAGCTGCTGGGGCACCCTCCTCGGATGAGGATTCATCCCTTTCATCTGTCATAGAAGAAGCACAAACACAAATCATTGTTAGGATGATGAATATGTGACAAGTCCTACATTATGTTCATCATTGCTGTAGATGGTTATGACAAATGAATGATATGAATCAAATTATTTTTAAAACACAATTGCTAACATAAAAATCAGTGGTGTATTTATGATTTGTTCTTCCCCAGGCACTCAAAATTCTGTGCATTTTATTTTTAATTAAAAAAAAAAACTAAATTAAAAATAAAAAGGCCTAGAAAAACACTTGCATACAGGTGTGTTGAATTGCTTGCATCTCATACCATTTTATTGATGAGAGAAGTGAGAGAAAAGAAGGTGAGTTTGAAAAAAGTTAGGGAAAGGAAAGTATGAAGGGAGATAGAGTGAATAGAGAATTATTGATTAAAATAAACGATTTAAAAAAGGGAGAAAGGGAGTCAGTTAAGATAAAGAAGTGAGTGAGTTGAGGGAGTAAAGGAGGTAAAGAAAAATACACTTTGAAACAATATTTGCCCTTTACATGCAACAACATACATAAATTACAAAAAGTCAATTAATGAAAATATTTAAGTCTCTCTTGCATATTTTCTCTATGGCTTAATGAATGCATCGGAAGCTAGCTATTAGTAGCTTACATACATTATCCCCAAGAGTTTATGATTAGACATTACAAGTTGATCAAAGCAGTGTACAGACGCATCAATTTTATTAGATGCTAAGACCTGCAATAAGCACTGTGCTCGCAGACCTACCACAGCTGATAAGGGGAGGCAGCATATTGTCACAAGGTCTTCTCCTCCAGTCTTACCTTGGAAGCATATCCCCGGTCAATTTTCTCACGTTTAACGCTTCCACAGCAAAAATGCGGCCTGCTCTAAATTAAGCAATGTTTTAAAGTTGCACTGCCTGTAAGCCTTAATCAATGTGTGTGCCTTGTTTCTCTTTAAAAGCCTACACATTATCACTCACTATACTCTATGCTTGTTTTAAGATATAAAATAGGACAGGTGTGCTGCCCATCCCAAATCTGATGCCCTAGACACAGAACGTGTGTGCATAGGCCATAATACATCCCTGATGAAACTGCATTATTAACTAAATATTTTGTCAATTTCTCTTTTTCAGTTAAATAATAAGAACATGTTGATATGTTAAATTACCTTCTGTATCTGAGACATCAGAAGATGTCCCTGATTCTTCCTCCCCCTGAGACTGTAGAAGGGTTATTGGAAGGGTCGGCGATGCCCTGTTGCTCCTTGGGCTTGTCATGGATACCGGCATTAGATACCGAGGTATCCTCTCTCGTGGCCTTGCTAAATCTGCAATCATACAATGATGAATGTCAACATTAGAGCCAAGTATTTTCTAATATTATGTGTAATGTCAATGCATTTTTAATGCATGGAGATTATATATTCCAGACTAAACAAAAATATTTTGAGAGTGGTATGCCCAACGATAGATATACGCTGTTATAACGTGTTAACCTTGTGATAAGTCCAATTACATGTTTGAGCGTATGGGTCATCAATAAAGTATCAATGTCATAGTTATAATGTGTATATCAAACAAGTAAGCGATGCAGCTTACCCCAAAGAAGGATCCACTTGCAAGGTATTTTCGTCTTGTCCTCTGGGGTGGGTGACTCTGTACCAGCGATCCTCCCAGCAATTGTCAAGTTTGAGCGAGTGGAAAGACTGGGAATCCAGCGTGTTCCTCTAGCAGCCTCCCACCTCTGACATCACTGTGGGTGTGTGTACCGGTCACCTCCGTAACCAATGTGTTCTGATGTGGGGCAGCTGAATTCACCAATGTTCTGTACAATGTTACCGTCCAGTCCTGGGGAGGAGGAGCACGGAATCCAATCCAGCTTAACCGATCACCATCGTAACTCCTCCGACTCCCTCCTCAGACGGTATATGAGAAATCTCTATTGCAGAACAGATTATGGGGATACCAATCCACAGCTCCAGGTCAGCTCAGAGAGCGGGCATATAGGGAAAATACCCTATTCTTGATGCTCTACGCTTCTAGTAGGTCAGATAAAGTCCAAGGTTAATAAGAAGTATGAAGCGGAGCAAAAAGTTGTGAAAAAATAAATGCCAATATTTATTGATTATAAATTAAAATGGGTTATACACAGCTGTGTAGCCGAAACGCGTCAGCTGTGTTCTGACAAACCCTTTGATACGATTATGTGTATAACCCATTTTAATTTATAATTAATAGATATTGGCTTTTATTTTTTCACTTTTTTCTCCGCTTCATACTTTTTATTAACCTTATCTTTATATATAAATATATATATATATATATATCCTATCTATCTATCTATCTATCTATCTATCTATTAAAGTTAATATACATATATTATCATTAATATATTGATATATCAATATATATATATATATATATATATATATATATATATATATAATCCTCTTGAAAAAAAGGCACTCACTGGACTTCAGCACAGTATTCAAAACTTTAATTCATCTTGAAAGACATCACATAGCAAACATAACGTTTCGGTGTCATTTCAACACCTTTGTCAAATGTTGTCAAATATCAAATTAACGGAATAAACATATCTATGGGGATATGTTTATTCCGTTAATTTGATATTTGACAACATTTGACAAAGGTGTTGAAATGACACTGAAACGTTATGTTTGTTACGTGATGTCTTTCAAGATGAATTAAAGTTTTGAATACTGTGCTGAAGTCCAGTGAGTGCCTTTTTTTCAAGAGGATTGTCTACACTAATAGGAAGTGCACCCTGGTGACTGTGATCATACCATAAGACTGTGCTTATCTTTTCTGGGAATTAAATATATATATATATATAGATATATATATATATATATATACATTTATAGAAAGAGATATAAAGTGATTTTCTCTTTCATATTCCAATTATATATATGTATTAATAATCATGGAATAGTGAAGCTATTAGCAATTCATTAATCACTAACAGTTAGATTTAGAGTTTTGCGGCCAAAGGGGTGCGTTAGCTACGCGTGTTTTTTCCCCCCCGCACCTTTTAAATAACGCTGGTATTTAGAGTTCTCTGAAGGGCTGCGTTAGGCTCCAAAAAGGGAGCGTAGAGCATAATTTACCTCCACTTCAACTCTCAATACCAGCGTTGCTTACGGTAGCGGCCAGTTTGAAAAACGTGCTCGTGTACGATTCCCCCATAGGAAACAATGGGGCAGTTTGAGCTGCAAAAAAACCTAACACCTGCAAAAAAGCAGCGTTAAGCTCCTAACGCAGCCCCATTGTTTCCTATGAGGAAACACTTCCTAAGTCTGCACTTAACACTCTAACATGAACCCCGAGTCTAAACACCCCTAAACTTACACTTATTAAACCCTAATCTGCCGACCCCGCTATCGCTGACACCTGCATTATATTATTAACCCCTAATCTGCCGCTCCGTACACTGCCGCCACCTACATTATACCTATGTACCCCTAATCTGCTGCCCCTAACACCGCCAACCCATATATTATATTTATTAACCCCTAATCTGCCCCCCAACGTCGCCGCTACCTTACCTACACTTATTAACCCCTAATCTGCCGACCGGACCTCGCTGCCACTATAATAAATGTATTAACCCCTAAACCACCTCACTCCCGCCTCGCAAACCATATAATAAATAGTATTAACCCCTAATCTGCCCTCCCTAACATCACCGACACCTAACTTCAAGTATTAACCCCTAATCTGCCGACCGGACCTCGCTGCTACTCTAATAAATGTATTAACCCCTAAAGCTAAATCTAACCCTAACACCCCCCTAAGTTAAAAATAATTTTAATCTAACAAAATAAATTAACTCTTATTAAATAAATTAATCCTATTTAAAGCTAAATACTTACCTGTAAAATAAACCCTAATATAGCTGCAATATAAATAATAATTACATTGTAGCTATTTTAGGATTTATATTTATTTTACAGGCAACTTTATATTTATTTTAACTAGGTACAATAGCTTTTAAATAGTTAGTTACTATTTAATAACTACCTAGTTAAAATAATTACAAAATTACCTGTAAAATAAATCCTAACCTAAGTTACAATTAAACCTAACACTACACTATCAATAAATTAATTAACTAAACTACCTACAATTACATACAATTAAATCAACTAAACTAAATTACAAAAAAAAAACACACTAAATTACAAAAAATAAAAAAGATTACAAGAATTTTAAACTAATTACACCTACTCTAAGCCCCCTAAAAAAATAACAAAGGCCACCAAAATAAAAAAATGCCCTACCCTATTCTAAAATAAAAAGTTAACAGCTCTATTACCTTACCAGCCCTTAAAAGGGCTTTTTGCGGGGCATGCCCCAAATAAATCAGCTCTTTTGCCTGTAAAAAAAACATACAATACCCCCCAACATTACAACCCACCACCCACATACCCCTACTCTAATCCACCCAAACCCCCCTTAAAAAACCTAACACTAAGCCCCTGAAGATCTCCCTACCTTGTATTCACCCAGCCGGGTATCACCAATCCGTCCAGAAGAGGGTCAGAAGTCTACATCCTATCCGGACAGAAGAGGTCCTCCAGAGGGTCCGAAGTCTTCGCTCCTATCCGGAGCGGAGCCATCTTCTATCCAGCCGACATGGAGCCATCCTCTTCTTCCGACGGACTAATGACGAATGAAGGTTCCTTTAAATGACGTCATCCAAGATGGCGTCCCTCAAATTCCGATAATCGGAATTAAGGTAGGAAAAATCTGATTGGCTGATTGAATCAGCCAATCAGATTCAAGTTCAATCCGATTGGCTGATTGGATCAGCCAATCAGATTGAGCTTGAATTCTATTGCCTGCTCCGATCAGCCAATAGAATGCGAGCTCAATCTGATTGGCTGATTGGATCAGCCAATCCGATTGAATTTGAATCTGATTGGCTGATTCAATCAGCCAATCAGATTTTTCCTACCTTAATTCCGATTAGCTGATAGAATCCTATCAGCCAATCGGAATTTGAGGGACGCCGTCTTGGATGATGTCATTTAAAGGAACCTTCATTCTTTGTTAGTCCGTCGGTGAGGAAGGATGGCTCCGCGTCAGCTGCTTCAAGATGGACCCGCTCCGCTCCAGATGAAAGAAGATAGAAGATGCCGCCTGGATGAAGACTTCCGACCCTCTGGAGGACCTCTTCTGGCCGGATAGGATGAAGACTTCGGACCCTCTTCTGGACGGATTGGTGATACTCGGCTGGGTGAATACAAGGTAGGGAGATGTTCAGGGGCTTAGTGTTAGGTTTTTTAAGGGGGGTTTGGGTTAGATTAGGGGTATGTGGGTGGTGGGTTGTAATGTTGGGCGGGTATTGTATGTTTTTTTTACAGGCAAAAGAGCTGATTTATTTGGGGCTTCCCCCGCAAAAAGCCCTTTTAAGGCCTGGTAAGGTAATAGAGCTGTTAACTTTTTATTTTAGAATAGGGTAGGGCATTTTTTTATTTTGGTGGGCTTTGTTATTTTTTTAGGGGGCTTAGAGTAGGTGTAATTAGTTTAAAATTCTTGTAATCTTTTTTATTTTTTGTAATTTAGTGTTTGTTTTTTTTGTAATTTAGTTTAGTTGATTTAATTGTAGGTAATTGTAGGTAGTTTAGTTAATTAATTTATTGATAGTGTAGTGTTAGGTTTAATTGTATCTTAGGTTAGGATTTATTTTACAGGTAATTTTGTAATTATTTTAACTAGGTAGCTATTAAATAGTAAATAACTATTTAATAGCTATTGTACCTAGTTAAAATAAATACAAAGTTGCCTGTAAAATAAATATAAATCCTAAAATAGATACAATATAATTATTCGTTATATTGTAGCTATATTAGGGTTTATTTTACAGGTAAGTATTTAGCTTTAAATAGGATTAATTTATTTAATAAGAGTTAATTTATTTTGTTAGATTAAAATTATATTTAATTTAGGGGGGTGTTAGGGTTAGACTTAGCTTTAGGGGTTAATACATTTATTAGAGTAGTGGCGAGGTCCAGTCGGCAGATTAGGGGTTAATACTTGAACTTAGGTGTCGCAGATGTTAGGGAGGGCAGATTAGGGGCTAATTAAATTTATTATAGGGTTTGCGAGGTGGGAGTGAGGCGGTTTAGGGGTTAATACATTTATTAGAGTAGCGGCGAGGTCTGCTCGGCAGATTAGGGGTTAATAAGTGTAGGTGGTAGTGGCGACGTTGGGGGGGGGGCAGATTAGGGGTTAATAAATATTATGTAGGTGTTGGCGGTGTTAGGGGCAGCAGATTAGGGGTTTATAGGGATAATGTAGGTGGCGATGTCCGGTCGGCAGATTAGGGGTTAATAGTGTAATGCAGGGGTCAGTGATAGCGGGGGCGGCAGATTAGGGGTTAATCAATATTATGTAGGTGTCGGCGATAATAGGGGCAGCAGATTAGGGGTTCATAGGGATAATGTAGGTGGCGGCGGTGTGCGGTCGGCAGATTAGGGGTTAAAACAATTTATTAGAGTGGGGGCGATGTGGGGGGACCTCGGTTTAGGGGTGCATAGGTAGTTTATGGGTGTTAGTGTACTTTAGAGCACAGTAGTTAAGAGCTTTATAAACCGGCATTAGCCCATAAAACTCCTGACTTTTTTCTGCGGCTGGAGTCTTGTCGGTAGAGGGTGTACCGCTCACTTCAGCCAAGACTCTAAATACCAGCGTTAGGAAGATCCCATTGAAAAGATAGGATACGCAATTGGCGTAAGGGGATCTGCGGTGAGGAAAAGTCATGGCTGGAAAGTGAGCGTTACACCCTTTCCTGCCTGACTCTATATACCAGCGGGCGGTAAAAAGCAGCGTTAGGACCCCTTAACGCTGGTTTTGACGGCTAACGCAGAACTCTAAATCTAGGCGTTAGATTTTTTTCTTTTTTTATTAATGTTTGGCGTCTTATTTGTCAACAATTATACATTCTATTAATATTAAACAGTTAGCTTTTTAATTCTTTTTTTTGGAAAATGTAATTTATTAAATTCGGTGCGTCATATTTGTCAACAATGTTAAATTATCATTTAAAAAAATATTTAATTATAATACACTGGATAAATTATAATTACATCTCCCAATCAGTGATCTTATCGCTTGGTAGCGATCCTGCTCTCTACACCTCAGGTCACTGAATTGGCGGAGACATTGGCAACGTGTCCTCCGGATCCCGGACACCCTCCTCATGCGGTGCATTATTTAAAAAATTATCACATCACAATGTTCATGTTGTATTCCACGCACTCCACCGATCCTCCTGGAGAAATACCTATTCATGCCAAGACGAGGATGACCAGTTCGCCATCACTAAAAATTGGTTGCCGCGACATACTTTTCAAATAACTGCTAACTCTCAAAGTAACACCTCCCTGAAAATAATATAAAGTGCAACACAAAAATCCAAAGCATAGAGCTATCTTATTGGTTCTTTACAATATCATTTGATTTATGCATTTTGATTGGCGCAATATATTAATCATGTGTTGATACTCATTTTTAGCTAACAGCAAATTATTTATCATATTATATGAGTTACCAATGACTGACTGACAATAAAATAAAATGTATTTATCTCTGGGTGACCAACAAATACATTTTCATTTAAGAAAAAAAAATTACTTTTCAAAATTAGATATGGGATAATAGGATTATATTTAGTGTGGCATCTTAAGAGTATTTTAAAAAATAAATTATGTGGTCCCTGTCTTCGTGAGCAATACCTCTCACTCATACAATTCTCAGTAAGAATTAGCGGTCCATCCCGTAAACCAGGATGACCAATTCCCTGTCACTAAATATTGGAGGTTGCGCCATCTTGAACTCCAAAAACAATCTATTTTTTTTAACTGTGACACAACTATCCCAATTATAGAGCAATCTGATTGTTCATTGAGAGTGGAGAATAATTATTGTTTGATTTGCGGATTATATTAATCAGGCGTCAACAATGATGGCATTATTAATAGGATGTACTATAAGAATTGAATAACGGTCAATAAAGCTAATACTGTAACACTTTTTAATTGTTGATTGTCTAATTGTTAATGGCTGATTGTCTACATATTGGATAACTATAAAAGGGGAATGAAAATGGAGTCTATTAAGTCCTGAGAAGAGAAAGGACCAGCGAGTCTCCAGGTGTGTAATCAAAAACAACTTTTATTCGAAATGGAGGTAAAATAACACAGTAGTTAAAATTCCAAGCCTGGATATAGCATCTTACGTGTTTCGGCAGGTGTCTGCCTTAATTATAGATGTGCTATCTATTAAGTCCTATAAAGCTTTGATGAAAGCTGTAGGTCTTACTGTGATTTTGTGTTTTCTTTTTGTTATTGTGACTTTTGTGTACTTTATTTTGTTTATTTGGATATGGCATCTGGATAGATTAAGTCCGGCCGAAATATTCAATTTTCTTTTGAGCAGAATAGAATTTTAGTAACGCTTGTTTTAGAGAACTATGTTTTTATTATTGGTCCCAAAGCCCAACAGAACTCACTCTCCAAAAAACAAGAGATCTGGAGAGCTATAGCTGACAGTGTCTCCGCCAAAGGTGCTCATGCAAAATCGGTGGAGCACTGTAAGAAGAGATTCTCTGACATCAAGAGAATCTTGAAGGCCAAGCTGGCCAGGGAGAAACAGTCTGCACGTACTACAGGCGGTGGTGTTATCTTCATACGAGACTCAGCTGATGGAGAAGCTGGGGGCAAATATGATGCTCAATCTGGATTTGGTTGGGTATGATACTGACAAGGTGGCAGGTAATTAAAGTTCTATTACATGCATTTTTCATGTGACAAAAGTGCTTTAATAAAAATATAGGCCTTTTTTTGGATTGACATTAGGATGTAAATTATATTAGTACTCATGTTTGTTTCTTTTATTTTTTTTAAAGCATCTACCAGTGCTGCTGCTGCAGGTACAGATGCTGCTGATGCTGCCACTGATGGTGATGACACACTCCCATTGCCCGTCAGTATCCATACTGAATCCAGCCACAGCTTCTCCTCGGCCGCCACACAGCCTGACATAATGTGCAGCACCCCTGATGAAGCAAGCATTGGCCGTTCTACAGGTATGTTTTTAATTAAAATGCTCTTACTCGTATGATTGTAAATTGATTTTTAACTCTGTATATACACTTTTTTTATCAGCTGAGGTCCGAAGTGCTTTGGGACTCCCTCCAACATCTTCGATCTCCTCCTCAGGTAACAAAAACAAGATCAAACATTAATATTATGTGTGCTCACATTAGTGGGACTGTCAATACCATAATGTTAAAGTTAAATTTGTATTAATTAAGAATATCACGTTCTTAAACATGAATGTTAAATTACATTGATTGTTGATATAATCTGTCGATTTAGAGTATTTCTAAGAATAGTATAGTCGAACGATGATATTCCTCATTTGAAAAGACCATGCATTTTATATATACATCCAAGAATTGTCCTATTGTTAACTATTCTTCTTTATATTATTATCTTTATTTGAGAAATAATTTAAATGGACATGAAACACAGACCTTTACTTTGTGGATTCAGAAAGGGAATACTATATTAATCAATTTTCTAATTAACTTCTATTATTTAATGTGCTTCATTCTCTTGTTATCCTTTGCTGAAAGGTTTATCTTGGCAAGCTCAGGAGTAGCAAAGAACCTAGGTTATAGCTGATGATTGGTTGCTGCAAATATATACTGATTGTCATTGGCTCACCAATGTGTTCAGTAAGCAACCATTAGTGCATTGCTGCTCATTAAACAAAGCATACCGAGAGAATGAAACAAATTAGATAATAGAAGTCATTTTTTTTAAAAATTCAAATTTGTATTCTCTAGCTTAATAATGAAAGAACATTTTTGGGTTTCATGTCCATTTAAAATTAGAAGGAATCACAGGTTTGGATCATCACTTGTCTATTGCCTGATTATTGTTTGCCTACATTTCAACAACAATCATCAAGTGCTACCTATATGCTTAACAAAACACAGAACATCTAAGCCTACATTTCAAACAATACAAACAGTGAACAGAGAAAACTGTTAATGGATTTATTTAGAAAGTTCATTCAAATTTCATGCTCTATAACAATCATTACCCTTCTATTTTGAATAGAATAGTCCTTTAACCTTTACAAACATCCGCATTATCGCATTGATAGTTATAGATAATTTATGTTTTTACATGCACATCCATGTGGCTCAGAATACGATATTCTCTGTGCAACAGCATTGTCAATACTCAAGCTTCTCACAGCACCAGTGCGACTTGTATCATGTCAGTAATTAAGAAACAGTCTAAAAAGAGTTTCAAAACGGAAATAAAAAAAAGTGCTGTGTTGAAAATGCTGGTGCACGGTGAATACTTAAATACACTTTTGAAAATGATATAGCTTTTATAATAAGCACTTTGTTTTTCAAGCATTTATATAGCAACAATTACAATTCTTTTTAAAAAAAAGGTGAAATGCATTCATTTGTATTACAAACTTTGATGGAGTATCCCTTTAATATAACATTAACTATCAGAATTGTTCATGTTAAAATACAGTGTCTTAAATTGATAATCTTGATAGGAATCATGGAAGCTATATGTTTACTTTCATATGCCTTTAATCTTTAACTTTACATTACGTGGGTTTATAATATTTTTTTATCCTTACATTTTTTTAGATATTGAATATGCACATAACGTTTCAGAGGAGATTGACGGTTGTGTTCATCAGATGAGAGCTATTGTGGAGGAGGAGGAGTCCCTGGGAGAGACCCAATATCCAGCATAACAGGAGCAGGGACTCTCCCTGGGGACATCGTATATGGAGGCTCTCATGTGTGCTGCCCCTCCCACCCCAGAAGACCCAGCTGCTCTGGACCCTGGTGCCCCTTCTGCACCTGTTGCTCCTGCCCCAGCAGCTCATGGCTATGCTGATCCGGGCCACAAACTGCCTCCCATCAATGATGATGAGGCAGTTCATCAAATCTTACATCTGATCAGGCAGTAAAGGGATGATCACCATGAGTTGCATGGGGCATTAAGATTATCTGTTGAGCAACAGGGGCAGATATTAGAGAGGGGCATTATAGTAGATAGGGAAAGATTTGCTTTAAAGAGGGAAATATTGAGAATAGAAACAGGTAGAATAGATTTAGAGAGTGAAAGATTTGAATATGAAAGGATGAGGGATAGTGCAAGATTAGAATTAGAGAGGGATAGATTTTTATACAAAAGACAGAGAGATAGTTATAGAATACATTTTGATAGGGAGAGATTAGAAGTAGATAGGGCCAGGGTAGCTGTAGAGCAGGGAGAACTCCTTCGTCGGGAGAGGCCAGGAAGACAACCGTACTTTTTATTGACAACTGTTTTTAATGTTTGGGAGAAGGGGAACAAGGGAGAGATCTCCCCCCCATCTCCATCACCAAAAGGATCCAAAGAATAGGGTTTCTATTGTGTTCATTTATATTATTTCAGTTTTTTTAATTATTTTTTTTGTGATTTTGTATGTCATTATTTTTGTAATTTTGTCCAAAGAAATATGAACAAAAATAATTCGAAAATTAATAAATGTGTTTGTTTGTTATTACTTTATTCACATGACACATAATACAAATGTTACAAATTATTCATGATCAAATTCAATGCATGTGTAAGATATACTTTTCTCTGCTTCTTAAAGGTTCAATCTATGCCATATATGTTTTGTATTTAATTTTTTAAAAAAAATATTATATAGTCTTGACTTTGACATAAACAACTCACTTCTATTAAAGGTTAAATGCATCAATAATTTTAATTTAATGAGTCATAATTACCATGTGATAGTCAAGTAATTTAAAATGTATTAAAATTGTGTAAATGTATTTATTCTCATATTTAATTAATATACTGTATGACCTTTTTAAATAAAGGGACACTAAACACCAACAAATACATTTAAAACTTAGATCCAGTATTTAATAGTAATACATTATTTAAGCTTAACTGGAGCTTGCAAGTATTTTTGATTTGTATAGGTTGAGCTTGATGGACTTTGGTCTTTTTTCAACCTCATCTACTATGTTACTATGTTACTATGTAACAATACATTTACAAATATTAATGTATATTTCTAAAAAAAATATATAAAATCTTTTTATATTTAAAAGTCAATAGTTATTAAATTAAATGTCATTTTATCAGGGGGTTTTCAGAATATGCTAATATAAAAGTTAATCATAGAGGTAAAAAGTATATCAATATAAAATTGTTGGTAATGCTAAACTGGGGAATGTGTAATAAAAAGAATTACACATCTTTTATTGAAACAAAATCGGGTGTTAAATGTCCCTTTAGGCACGGACAGGCCTGTGCACAAGTACAATATTGAAAATTCATCAAGACATTTTTAAAGAAACACCCAGAGAAAGTACATAACTCACTCAAAATCTCTCAACTAAGATGAAAATCAATAATTAAAGGGTTAAATAATAGTGATGTCGTGAACTTAAAATTTTCCATTCGTGAACGGCGAACTCGAATGTCCACAAAAGTTCGCGAACGGGCGAACCAGGCGAACCGCCATTGACTTTTATGGGCAGGCGAATTTTAAAACCCACAGGGACTCTTTCTGGCCACAATAGTGATGGAAAAGTTGTTTCAAGGGTACTAACACCTGGACTGTGGCATGCCGGAGGGGGATCCATGGCAAAACTCCCACGTAAAATTACATAGTTGATGCAGAGTCTGGTTTTAATCCATAAAGGACATAAATAACCTAACATTCCTAAATTGTTTGGAATAACGTGCTTTAAAACGTCAGGTATGATTTTGTATCGATCAGGTAGTGTAAGGGTTATGCCCGCTTCACAGTGACAGACCAAACTCCCCGTTTAACGCACCGCAAACAACTGCAAACAGTCCATTTGCACAACCGCAAACTCCCCATTTGCACAAGGTTGGATACCAAGCTAGCCATGTCCCGTTCCTTGTCCTCACTGATGTCATTGAAGGTCTCTTCCTCTACCCAGCCACGTACAACACCAAGGGTCCCCGAAAGGTGACAACAAGCCACCTGTGACGCCTGCTTTGTTTGGTCTTCCACCTCCTCAAAGCCACCTTCCTCCTTTGACTCCTCTTCTTCAGACTCCTCTCTCTGCGTTGCCTCTCTCTGCATTATTACAAGGTGTGTTAAGTAGTACTATTCCTATGAGTTTAATCCCTGTTCCATCCCCTATAGGGGACGGGTATATGGCATGGATTTTAGAAACCGGGAGATGGAAAAAGATGCTTGGTCGGTCCTCCTACTTCAAATTTGGGGAACTGCGCGTGCAATCTAATGTGCCACCAGATAGTAGTGGTGTGTTAAGTAGTACTATTCCTATCAGTTTAATCCCTGTTATGTGCCTTTTTTTTTGGTTTGGTTTTTGAAGCCACAGTGCTGTACCAGAGGCCAGAAAAATTAGGTATGTACACATGCCTGAAAAATTAGGTATTGTTGCAGCCGCTGCTGTAGCAGCGGCCAGAAAAATTGATGTTTGTTTCCCAGGCAGAAAGTGCCCTAAAACATTGCGGCTTGAACCCTAGTTGGTGGCGGATAAGTCACGCAAGTCATCCGGCATTCGAAGATAAAATACAGCACCGTGTGGACCATTTTAAGCCCAAGGCAGCGCATCTCATCAGGCCTTTTTTACTCAAATGTATCGCCCAATGTCAGTCCCTTCGGGATCCATCCCTCATTCATCTTAGTAAAGGTGAGGTAATCTTTTTTTACCTAGGCGACTTCTCTTCTCAGTGACAATACCTCCTGCTGCACTGAAGGTCCTTTCTGACAGGACACTTGAAGCGGGGAAGGCCAGAGGTTCTATCGCAAATTGGGATAGCTCAGGCCACAGGTCAAGCCTGCACACCCAGTAGTCAAGGGGTTCATCGCTCCTCAGAGTGTCGAGATCTGCAGTTAATGCGAGGTAGTCTGCTACCTGTCGGTCGAGTCGTTCTCTGACGGTGGACCCCGAAGGGCTGTGGCGATGCATAGGAGTTAAAAAGCTCCACATGTCCTCCATCAACAACACGTCTGTAAAGCGCCCTGTCCTTGCCGGCGTGGGAGTCATAGGATTACTTTCACCTCTTCCCCTGTTAGATTCCCGTTGTGCTGTGACATCACCCTTATACGCTGTGTAAAGCATACTTTTTAATTTATTTTGGAACTGCTGCATCCTTTCCGACTTGCTTTAATTTGGTAACATTTCAGGCACTTTATGCTTATACCGGGGGTCTAGTAGTGTGGACACCCAGTACAGGTCATTCTCCTTCAGCTTTTTTATACGAGGGTCACTCAACAGGCACGACAGCATGAAAGACCCCATTTGCACAAGGTTGGATGCCGAGCTACTCATGTCCCCTTCCTCATCCTCAGTGATTTCACTGAAGGTATTTTCTTCCCCCCAGCCATGTACAACACCACGGGTACCAGATAGGTGACAACGAGCACCCTGGAATGCCTGTTGTGGTTGGTCTTCCTCCTCCTCCTCAAAGCCACATTCCTCCTCTGACTCCTCTTCCTCACAATTCTCTTCCGGCATTGCCGCTGGTCTAGCAAGCGATGCTAATAAGGCTGTTTCTGGTGGTGATGATGACCACAACTCTTCCTCTTCACGCTAATCTATGCCCTGATCCAGCACTCTTCGCAGGGCACGCTCCAGGAAGAAATCAAATGGTATGATGTCGCTGATGGTGCCTTCGGTGCGACTGACTAGGTTTGTCACCTCCTCAAAAGGACGCATGAGCCTTCAGGCACATGGCAAAAAAATTCCCAGCTCCGCAGAGGCTGTCCTAGCACCCCGGTCATACAAATACTCGTTAACGACTTTTTCTTGTTGGAGCAGGCGGTCGAACATTAGGAGTGTTGAATTCCAATGTGTCGGGCTGTCGCAGATCAAGCGCCTCACTGGCATGTTGTTTCGCCGCTGGATATTGGAAAAGTGCGCCATGGCCGTGTAGGAACGCCTCAAATGGTCACACACCTTCCTGGCCTGCTTCAGGATGTCCTGTAAGCCTGGGTACTTATGCACAAAGCGTTGTACGATCAGATTACACACATGTGCCATGCACGGCACATGTGTCAACTTGCCCAATTTCAATGCCACCACCAAATTACTTCCGTTGTCAGAAACCACTTTGCCGATCGCTGGGGGGGTGCCATTGATGTGGAGCAAAAATACATAAGGTTCACCAGCACTGTTAGGATAAAAATTATTTTTTATTGATGATCCTTTAAAAATAGCAACATTTCGTGACCATATGTCACTTAATCATGCCTTATGTTACATATTGGCAAATTGTTCTTTTTAAGCATTCAATTTCTCACGCCAAACACTTCCAACAGTGGGCTCTCAGTGCCATCTGCTGGTATATTCTTTAAACAACATCTTATAGTGCTTATTATAACAATATATGTAACATCAAAAACAAAGTATCACTGTATGTGCATTTTTTAAGCAGCAATAGATATTCTATATCCTAGATCTATGGGGCTCTACATAGTGTACAAACAATTTTTAAGCATATCAGTTAAGGATAACTAAATCTAACGAAATTTAACAAAAGATTTTATTTTGAAAAATTGGGAGTAGATTACAAGAAACATGATAGGTCAAAATCCCTATTCAACCCCTTTGGTGCCATGGATTCCATTTTGAAAATCCACCACATCTCTCTTTGTTTAAGTAACTGTTCTCAATCTGATCCATTTCTGGGTACCTGTAACTGTTCTATGACCTGCCAGAGTAACTGGCTAATACTATGCTCTTTTTCTATAAAATGTTTTGCCAAGGGTGCCTCAACATTTTTACTTCTGATGTTGCTACGATGCTGATTAATTCGCTCCCTGACTTTTTGGGTAGTCTCGCCCAAATAGATTAAAGAACACGGGCATTTAAACAGGTAGATAACATAGGTGCTCTCGCATGTAAAAAAAACCTTCTATGTTAAATTTTTTCCCACTCTGTGGGTGGAAGAAGTGAGGGCCCTTAATAATAGAACTACAAGACATGCAACCTAGGCAGGGGTAACTCCCTTTCTTTTTGCTACCTATATATGTTTTTCTTGAACCTTTGCTAGGGCCAACATCTGACCTCACCAAATGATCCCTTATGTTTTTCACACTCCTGTAGGCCATAAGGGGTGGATCTTGTAGTTGTGGAATACCAGGTTTACAGTTTCTTAAGATGTGCCAATTTTTTCTGATTATATTACTGATCTTTTCACTGTAAAGGCTATACTGGGACACAAATACTATCCTCTCTTTTTGACTATCTTTGTTATTTGTTTTTGGTTGAGGATGCCGTATCTCATTTAGCTTTCTTTCAATGAGACTAGGTGGGTGCCCCCTATCTATAAATTTGTTTTTCATTTGTTTGACCAGCCGTGTATCTACCGCTCAACATGAGTGTCTTCCTTATGATAGATATTCCAGTTTCAAGGTTAATGGAGGTTTATAAACTCCTTACATCCATGGTGAACAGTAGATACCGGCTGGTAGGGAGTTCTAACATTTTTGCTTTCTCCAGGAAGTGACCTGTATCCTTAACAAAACTAGCCATTCTGACAACTTCAGGTTGGAGTAACTTATCCAAGAATTTTGATATATTTGTAAAGATAGACTCCACACTGGAGACTATGGGTCTCCTCGGAGGCCTATTTAAGTCCTTGTGGACTTTTGGCACCGTATAAAATACTGGTGTCCTTGGTTTCTCCACATAAAGATATTCTGCCAGCTTTTTATCTATGATCCCCATTTTCAGGGCATGATCTAAGATGTACCTGACATCTTTCTGTATTTTATACACCGGATTTGTGGGAATTCTTTTGTATGTGACTGGGTCTTCTAGTTGTGTTCTAATCTCAATGATGTAGTATGCCCTGTCCATTACTACAGTGGCACCTCCTTTGTCCGCCTCTTTCAATATCAAATTTCTATTAGATTTTAATGTTTTCAGAGCTAACTTGTCATCTTTGGAAAAATTATCCCTAACCGTTTGTTTTGTCCCAACATAAGCTTTTTTCTTAGTTGCAATTTGTAACTGCTTTATGTCATTCTCTACTAAGTTGATATATGTGTTGACACTATGGTTAAGAATATTGGGGCAGAAAGAACTTTTCTGTTTGACACCATAATCTTGCAAAGTTAACATTGTTTTATTACTATTACTGTTACCATTTAAACCTTTGTTACTGTCTATTGAATAATTTGTGCCCTCTCCATACCACACTTTTAACTTAATGTTCCTGAATAATCTATACAGATCTTTGGACAGCTCAAAATAATCAATATTTCTAAACGGACAATATGAAAGTCCTTTATCAAGTAAGTTCAGTTCTTGTTCTGTTAAATCTTGACTTGAGATATTTACCACTGTCATCTGTCTGTCTGCTACTTCATCTGTGCGGCTTTCCTTTGGAACTTCCTCAGTTTGTCTGCCAAGTCTTGTTTCTTCTTCTTGCCTCCCCGGCGATATCGCTTTCGCCGCCACTCTGTTCCAAAGGGGACCCGCGCCTTCTGATGATGTTTCAGATTGATCTGACCCACTTCCATTGCGTGTCTGCTGCTGTCTCTTCTGATTTGCCCTCTCACAGCCTCTGAATCTGTTGGCGTTCTGGTTACCATGGGGACCTCCACGCCATTTGTAAACTCTCCCCATTTTGTAGTCATCTTCATTGCGCTGAAATTTTGTTTGCTTGACCTCTTTGATGATCTTTTGTTCAGCTTGGATCTTCTCCTCTATTTTCTTATCGAAGCTCTCGACCTCCTCTTGGGTAAGTGCGGCTGTCAGTTCAGCTCTCTGTTTTTTAAACACCTCTGTTTGTAACTTGATTTCATTCAGTAAAGCCTCAACCGTACATACCATCAGATCCAGGGAACATTTGTTTAGTATGGCTTCAAACCGGTCACAGTAACTTTTATTTTCTTTCAATAGGGTTGGGCAGGTATGTATTCTGAGGCCCCGAGGAATCCTCCTTACCCTATAATACTCCACTAGGGTAGTAGCATGGAGGTCCCACTTCATCAATTTTATTTTTAATGCCTCATACTCTTTTCCTACCGTCTCTGATGGGGCTGCTCTCAAGAAGCGAACAAAATTTCAGAGCGATGACTACAATATGGGGGGAGTTTACAAATGGGGTGGAGGTCCCCATGGTAACCGGAACGCCAAAAAATTCAGAGGCCGTGAGAGGGCCAATCAGAAGAGACAGCAGACATGCAATGGAAGTGGGTCAGACCAATCTGAAACATCATCAAAAGGCGCGTATGGGTCCCCTTTGGAACAGTGCGGCGGCGAAAGTGATATCGCCGGGGAGGCCACAAGCATTGCACGGGGAGACAAGAAGAAGAAACAACACTTGGCGGACAAAGTGAGGAAGTTCCAAAGGAAAGCCGCACAGATGAAGTAGCAGACAGACAGATGACAGTGGTAAATATCTCAAGTCAACATTTAACAGAACAAGAACTGAACTTACTTGATAAAGGACTTTCATATTGTCCGTTTAGAGATATTGATTATTTTGAGCTGTCCAAAGATCTGTATAGATTATTCAGGAACATTGTTAAAAGTGTGGTATGGAGAGGGCACAAATTATTCAATAGACATTAACAAAGGTTTAAATGGTAACAGTAATAGTAATAAAACAATGTTAACTTTGCAAGATTATGAAAAAGTTCTTTCTGCCCCAATATTCTTAACCATAGCGTCAACACATATATCAACTTAGTAGAGAATGACATAAAGCAGTTACAAATTGCAACTAAGAAAAAAGCTTATGTTGGGACAAAACAAACAGTTAGGGATAATTTTTCCAAAGATAACAAGTTAGCTCTGAAAACATTAAAATCTAATAGAAATGTGATATTTAAAGGGGCGGACAAAGGAGGTGCCACTGTAGTAATGGACAGGGCATACTACATCAGTGAGATAAGAACACAACTAGAAGACCCAGTCACATACAAAAGAATTCCCACAAATCCGGTGTATAAAATACAGAAAGAGGTCAGGTACATCTTAGATCATGCCCTGAAAATGGGGATCATAGATAAAAAGCTGGCAGAATATCTTTATGTGGAGAAACCAAGGACACCAGTATTTTATATGGTGCCAAAAGTCCACAAGGACTTAAATAGGCCTCCTAGGAGACCCATAGTCTCCAGTGTGGAGTTTATCTTTACAAATATATCAAAATTCTTGGATAAGTTACTCCAACCTGAAGTTGTCCGAATGGCTAGTTTTGTTAAGGATACAGGTCACTTCCTGGAGAAAGCAAAAATGTTAGAACTCCCTACTAGCCGGTATCTACAGTTCACCATGGATGTAAGGAGTTTATATACCTCCATTAACCATGAAACTGGAATGTCTATCATAAGGAAGACACTCATGTTGAGCGGTAGATACACTGCTGGTCAATGTGAATTTGTGGAAAGGTTGTTATGCCTTGTCTTATATTGGAACTATTTCCTCTTCCAGGATGACTGGTTTATCCAGGTCAAGGGCACAGCAATGGGCTCCAACGTCGCCCCATCATACACCAACCTGTTCATGAATGAATTAGGGGAGAGAAGAGTCTATGAAACCCATCTATTTAAGAACTATGGAGCAGTCTGGTGGCGTTATATAGACAACGTGTTTGGCGTGTGGTGGGGTGACGTTGGAACCCTGGAGAGGTTTGTCAGAGAGCTCAATGAGGAGGTAAGAGATTTATACTTTACCATCACTTACAGTGAGGAATCTGTAACTTTCCTAGACACAAGAATTAGTAAATCAATTGATGGATTAAAATTTGATTTGTATACAAAAGAGACGGATAAGAACACCTTATTGAAATATGATAGCTTCCATCCTAGGAGACTTGTAGATTCCTTGCCTAAAAGTCAGCTCCTTCGAGTAGATAGAATAGTGAGTAACGAAAGTGAGAGAACAGGTAGGCTGGAACATATGAAAAACAAATTTATAGATAGGGGGTACCCACCTAGTCTCATTGAAAGAAAGTTAAATGAGATACGGCATCCTAAACCTAAAACAAATAACAAAGATAGTCAAAAAGAGAGGATAGTATTTGTGTCCCAGTATAGCCCTTACAGTGAAAAGATCAGTAAGATAATCAGAAAAAATTGGCACATCTTAAGAAACTGTAATCCTGGTATTCCAAAACTACAAGACCCACCCCTTATGGCCTACAGGCATGTGAAAAACATAAGGGATCATTTGGTGAGGTCAGATGTTGGCCCTAGCAAAGGTTCAAGACAAACATATATAGGTAGCAAAAAGAAAGGGAGTTTCCCCTGCCTAGGTTGCATGTCTTGTAGTTCTATTATTAAGGGCCCTCACTTCTTCCACCCACAGAGTGGGAAAAAATTTAACATAGAAGGTTTTTTTACATGCGAGAGCACCTATGTCATCTACCTGATTGAATGCCCGTGTTCTTTAATCTATTTGGGCGAGACTACCCAAAAAGTCAGGGAGCGAATGAATCAGCATTGTAGCAACATCAGAAAAAAAAATGTTGAGGCACCCTTGGCAAAACATTTTATAGAAAAAGGGCATAGTATTAGCCATTTACGCTGGCAGGTCATAGAGCAGGTACAGGTACCCAGAAATGGATCAGATCAAGAACAGTTACTTAAACAAAGAGAGATGTGGTGGATTTTAAAAATGAAATCCATGGCACCAAAAGGGTTGAATAGGGATTTTGACCTATCATGTTTCTTGTAATCTACTCCCAATTTTTAAAAAAAAATATTTTGTTAAATTTCGTTAGATTTAGTTATCCTTAACTGATATGCTTAAAAATTGTTGGTACACTATGTAGAGCCCCATAGATCTAGGATATAGAATATCTTTTGCTGCTTAAAAAATGCACATACAGTGATACTTTGTTTTTAATGTTACATATATTGTTAAAATAAGCACTATAAGATGTTGTTTAAAGAATATACCAGCAGATGGCGCTGAGAGCCCACTGTTGGAAGTGTTTGGCGTGAGAAATTGAATGCTTAAAAAGAACAATTTGCCAATATGTAACACAAGGCATGATTAAGTGACATATGATCACGAAACGTTGCTATTTTTAAAGGATCTTCAATAAAACCTTATGTATTTTTGCATCATACAGAGGATTTGCAGTTTAAACCTCATCACCGTGCACTATTAGTGGTGCTGTATTCATGAATGATATTGGTTGATGTGGAGCAAGACGCAGCAGCAGAAGAGGACTCAGCCGAGGAGGTTATGGAAGAGGATGGAGTAGGAGGAGTAGAGGAGGTGGCACCAACTCCTCCTCTGCAGAGCCACGCATTCCATGCTTGGCAGCCGTTAGCAGGTTTACCCAATGCGCAGTGTAGGTGATATACCTGCCCTGACCATGCTTTGCAGACCAGCTATCAGTGGTCATATGCCCCAACACTGTGTGCCAGACATGCCATTACTTCCTTTCGCACAATCGAGTACAGGTTGGGGATTGCCTTTTGTGCAAAGAAATTTCGGCCGGGTACCTTCCACTGCGGTGTCCCAATAGCTACAAATTTTTTGAACGCCTCAGACTCCACCAGCTTGCATTGTAAAAGCTGGCGGGCTAAGAGTTCAGACAAGCCAGCTGTCAGATGCCGGGTAAGGGGCTGACTTTGTGACATTGGCTTCTTATGCTCAAACATGTCCTTGACAGATACCTGACCGTGGGCAGATGAGCAGGTACTGCTCTGGAAGAGAGACAGAGTGGCGGATGGTTGAGAGGGGGCAAGGAGGACAGCAGTGGTTGACGTGGCTGAAGATGCTGGACCAGGAGGAGGATGGCGGCTTTGAGTTTGTGTGCTGCTTCTACTCATGTGTTGATCCCATAGGCATTTGTGATGTGCGATCATGTGCCTTCGCAAAGCAGTAATACCTAGGTGGGTGTTGGACTTCCCATGACTCAGTTTCTTTTGGCACAGGTTGCAAATGGCATCGCTGTTGTCAGAGGCAGACACACACAAAAAATGCCACACTGCTGAGCTCTGCAATGACGGCATTCTGGTGGTGGCAACAGCATGCGTTGATTGGCGTGCTGTCTGGTTGACCCCGGGTGCCGATGCATGCTGTCTGACTGTGCCACTAGCTCCTTGCGATGACCTCCCCCTGCTTCCAACTCGTCTCCTCCTCCGCTCTGTCTCCCCATCTGAACTTTCCCCCTGTTCTTCTTCTCTTCTAGCGGGCACCCACGTGACATCCACGGACGCATCGTCATCATCAACTGCTTCACTTGTATCTGACAAATCAACAAAGGAAGCAGCAGCGGGTACAACATCATCATCATCACACCGTACATCCATGTCTGTAATGCTGCCTGACTGAGACATATCACTGTTATCTACATCCTCTGTCAATGATGGTTGCCCATCACGCATTTCTTCCAACTGATGTGTCAATAACTCCTCTGACAGATCAAGTGAAGCGGCCGTGGTGCTAGTGTTGGTGGTGGCGGCAGGCGGGCGAGTGGTAACTTGAGAGGTGCCCGAAGATAAGCTGGAGGAGGATGGTGCTTCAAGGTTCGGAGAGGAAGCTATAGAAGATTGGGTGTCCTGTGTTAAAAAGTCAACTATTTCCTCGGAAATTTACGAGTTCATGGGACGTGTGTCATGTCTGAGGTCTTGTCAGTTTGTCTGTCCCTTTAAATTTGAACCCTTATAAGGCTCTTCCTAACTAAATCCTGTGCTCTGTAATTTGATCCTTATGCTGAGTATCCTGGCTTGTGCTGAAACAATCTACATGCTCTCTGGATCTCTACCTGAGCCTACTTACAGGAACTGACCAAAATCTATTTCCTGCAACTTTTTGTTATTTCTTATGCTTGCTACAAATACCTTTTTGTCTCCTCAGCATTTACTTAGGCTTTTAGGCTTACAGCTCACAGATTGTGCTTTTCAGAATTCCTCTGCCGTGCCTGTCAGCAGCTCCTCTGCTATACTCACAGCCTGCACTTCCTGTTTGGCGATACTGGACTCCAGGTAACTGCTGCTTTTCCTCTAGCAGAATCTTTCACCAGACCACAGGATTAAAGGTACTGAATATTCCTTTGGCATTACCATTTTGAAAGTGTTTTCTGGACTCATCAGGTTTTATTGCAAACTTGTATCTTATATGCTGTGAACTGAACTTATCATTGAAATCTGTGCCTATGTACATTCACTCCAGGAAAAGGCTGCATTTCTCATATATTTGACTCTATTTTCTGATACTCCTACAAGTGAACTGACTTATTAGCTTAAGTATAAGTATAAATATTCTACCTATTCTTCAGTATTTTATGCAAGTTTCATTTTTGTCTCACTCTTGCCTGTTAATCCTTATTTACAGGCACTAATATTCTTTTCTCCTCTGTTCAGCAAGTATTGGATTCAGCTTTCACTAATTGAGCTAATCCTTTCTGCAGAGTTGAGAATTCCTTTTTAACCCATACTGGGCCCTCAGTCTAGGATCAGAATAGGGGATTGTGACTTAACAGCCCTGATATTTGTGAGACTGAGTGGTAACCAGTTCCCTGTATTGATTCTTACATATTACAGAGCCCAAAAGAAAAAGTAAAGGGAATTAGTATGGAGTTAGCAGAACTCACTAATAAAGTATCTGCATTAGCTCAGAACATGGATATACTAATTCAAGGCATTAGAGAGATCCAGTCTGAGAATCAGTATCTCAGAACAGTCATTAGAGACAACATTCACAACAGACCCTCCATGCCTGAATCACCCCCTGATCCTCAAGTCTATCCCCCAGAGAGATTTTCAGGGGATAGAAATCAGTTCAGAGACTTTAAAAATTCTTGTCTCCTTTTCTTCTCATTGAAACCTAAGACATCCTACTGAACGTACAAAAGTTCTTACTGTTATTTCATATCTGAAAGGAGAACCCAAAGCTTGGGCTACCAATTTTTTGAGAATAATGATCCAATTCTGGATTCTCTACAACAGTTCTTTGAGAAAATGTCTTTCCTCTATGAGGATACAAATAAACAGAATACAGCTGAAAATGCACTTAAGGCATTAAAACAGAATAGAAGACCTGCTGAGGATTATGTCTCTGATTTCAAAAGGTGGGCACCTGACACCATGTGGAATGAGGCAGCATTGCTATACCAATTCCGTACTGGTCTTTCAGACATTGTCAAGGACGAATTGGCAAGGGGTCCTCTCCCTTCTACTCTCGATGGACTTATGTCACATGCTGTCAATATAGATCGGAGGATTCGTGAACGTAAAAGTGAGAGAGGTTATGCAGAACAGCCATGGAGAAAGTCACCTATACCATCCTATACTCCTCCTGTTGCCCGCACTTCTGATGAACCAATGGAGATTGCTTTTACTAAAGGTCCTTTGACTACAGAAGAAAAGAACAGAAGAAAGGCCAATAATTTGTGCTTATACTGTGCTTCCAAGGCACATACAGTAAAGGACTGTCCTATTCTCCAGAAACAAAAGGGTAAGAGTAGGTCTTCAGTAGTAGTTTGTACTCAACACTTTTCCCTTATTACTCATTGTAACCTCTCTATCTCTATACAGTGGGAGGGACAAAGAATCCAGACACAGGCCATTATTGACTCCGGAACCACGGGCAATTTCATTGATAAAACTTTTCTTGATAAATATCACATTCCATTAATAAAACGTATTGATTCACTAGCCATACGTGTGATTGATGGTTCTTATTTATCTTCAGGTCCTGTCACCCATAAGACTGTACCACTGCTCATGACCACTACTTCTGGTCATAGAGAGTCTATATCCTTTGACGTTATAGCATCACCCCTGTTTCCTATAGTTCTAGGTCTACTCTGGTTGCAAACACACGAACCTCAGATATCTTGGAGAAATTCACAAGTTCTCTTCAATTCTACATTTTGTTCTAAATCCTGTTACCTGCCAACACATATACTTAACACATCCATTGAGACTCCTGTTATTCCTAAGACATACTCAGACTTTATGGATGTTTTTGACAAAACTGAAGCAGAAAACTTACCTCCACACAGGTCATACGACTGCCCCATAGAATTGTTACCTGGTTCTGATATCCCATACTGACATATATACCCTCTTTCTGAGCCAGAATTAGTACATTTGAAACAATATCTCGATGACAACTTACGGAAGGGCTTTATTAGGCCATCCACATCCCCAGCTGGTGCGGGTATGTTCTTCGTCCGTAATAAAGATAACACGTTAAGACCAATTATTGATTACCGAGAGCTCAACAAAAGAACCAAGAAGAACAGATACCCTCTGCCCCTTATTCCAGAAATCATAGAACATTTACAAGGGGCGACTATTTTCACTAAACTTGATCTGAGAGGGGCGTATAACTTAATAAGAATCAAAGAGGGACACGAATGGCTGACAGCGTTTCGAACAAGGTATGGCTTGTTCGAGTACGCTGTCATGCCATTCGGTTTATGTAATGCACCAGCAACTTTTCAGTGCTTTATTAATGATTTATTTAGAGATCTACTTGATGTATGTATGATTATTTATCTTGACGACATACTGATTTACTCCAAAACTGAAGAACAACATACTATACATGTACGCACTGTTTTACTCCGACTTAGACAAAATTCACTTTATGCTAAACCTGAAAAATGTATTTTCAATACGGATACTATATCTTTTCTGGGTTATTCAATTTCTCCTTTAGGCATACAGATGGAAAAAAAAATAGAAGCTATAACTTCTTGGCCTACTCCTACTAACAAGAAGGACATACAGTGTTTCATTGGTTTTGCTAACTTTTATAGAAGATTTATCAGAAATTTCTCTTCTATTGCTAAACCTATCACTTCTTTAAGTGGTAATTCATCAACATTCCATTGGACCCCTCAAGCAGAACAAGCTTTCCAAAAGTTGAAACACTCTTTCACTACTGCTCCAATTCTTAAGTTTCCTGATCCCCAATTGCAATATATATTGGAGGTTGATGCATCTGACTATGGCTTGGGAGCTATTTTGTCGCAAAGAAAAACACCCAACACCCCCATGCATCCCGTTGGTTACTTTTCAAGAGTTAGGACATCCCCAGAACTGAACTACTCTATTGGAGAAAAAGAACTCCTGGCCATAAAATTTGCCCTTGAATTTAGGAGGCATCTCCTGGAAGGTACAACCATTCCTTTTTTGATTTACACCGACCATAAAAACTTGGAATACCTTAAAACCAATAAAACATTATCGGCACGTCAAATCAGATGGAGCTTATTTTTCAGTCGTTTTGATTTCCTTATTACATACAGGCCTGGATGCAAAAATGGTAAGGCCGATTCTCTTTCCAGGAAAGTTTTAAGACCTTCATATTCCAACACAACTGGTAGTGTCATTCCCCAAAGTAAATTTATTGCTTTAGCTTTGGATTTCACTACTAACCTCCAGTCCTCTCAAAAACAAGATCCCGACTTACCTCTGCCTTACCTTACCAAAAATAAGGATGGTCTGTATTATCATGATGGAAAGCTCTACATACCCTCAAATCTACGAAAAGAGATCTTGCATTCTGTCCATGAATCCGTTATATGTGGTCATCCTGTATTCCGTAGAACCAAACATCTCCTACAAAGGGATTTCTGGTGGCCCTCCATGTCATCTGATGTTGATAAACATATCAAAGCTTGCACTATTTGTGCTATGGCGAAACCATCCAAGGCAGCTCCATATGGTTTACTCTTATCTCTACCCGTGGCTGATAGGCCTTGGAAAGACATTGCTATGGATTTCGTGGTAGAACTTCCTAGCTCTAACAACCATAACTGCATCATGGTGGTCGTCGATTTATTTTCCAAGATGGCTCATTTTGTACCTTGTTATTCCTTGCCTACAGCCTCTGAAACTGCAAAACTTTTTCTTTCTCATATTGTTAGGTTGCATGGACTTCCAGATACCATAACATCAGATAGAGGTTCTCAATTCACCTCAAAGTTCTGGACTCAACTATGTATCATTTTAAAAATACAGCGCAGACTCAGCTCTTCATATCACCCCCAAACAAATGGACAAACGGAGAGAACAAACCAGACACTTGAGCAATACTTACGCTGTCATTGTGCTTTCTTACAGAATGATTGGTTGTCTTTACTACCTACTGCTGAATTTGCTTTTAATAATGCAGTTAATGCTTCTACAAAAGTTTCACCTTTTTATGCAAATTACGATTTCCATCCTAGATTTAATTTATATCCCAGAGAAGACACCATCTGTCCCTTGGTCAATGACACAATAAACGAATTATCTCAACACTTTCGGATCATTCAGGACAATCTTAAAACATCTCAACAACAACAGAAGACCTTTTATGATTTACGCAGGAGGCAACCTCCTACTTATGTAGTTGGTGATATGGTTTGGTTATCGACTAAACATCTGCATCTGAAGGTTCCTACCAAGAAACTGGCTGCCTTATATATTGGTCCGTTTAGGATATCTAGGGTTATTAATCCCAACGCTGTCACTTTGGAATTGCCGGACTCCATTCCAGTGCACCCAACCTTTCATGTCTCGCTCCTTAAACCCTCTACAGTTGGGGCTCCTCCCTTCTCTAGTTGTGCTCCCCCGATTTCTGATCTTTTGCTTCCAGAATATGAGATTCAGGACATTTTGGATTCCCGTTTTCATCTCAATGAGCTGCAGTATCTCATCCATTGGAAGGGGTTTTCCCATGATGAGGATTCTTGGGAACCCTCCACAAATCTGACGGCTCCTCGCTTGGTCTCTCTCTTTCATCGAAGGAATCCTGATCGTCCTAGCCCCTGAGCCTCAGAGTGGCTCCTTTGGGGGGGGTTCTGTCATGTCTGAGGTCTTGTCAGTTTGTCTGTCCCTTTAAATTTGAACCCTTATAAGGCTCCTCCTAATTAAATCCTGTGCTCTGTAATTTGATCCTTATGCTGAGTATCCTGGCTTGTGCTGAAGCAATCTACATGCTCTCTGGATCTCTACCTGAGCCTACTTACAGGAACTGACCAAAATCTATTTCCTGCAACTTTTTGTTATTTCTTATGCTTGCTAAAAATACCTTTTTGTCTCCTCAGCATTTACTTAAGCTTTTAGGCTTACAGCTCACAGATTGTGCTTTTCAGAATTCCTCTGCCGTGCCTGTCAGCAGCTCCTCTGCTATACTCACAGCCTGCACTTCCTGTTTGGCGATACTGGACTCCAGGTAACTGCTGCTTTTCCTCTAGCAGAATCTTTCACCAGACCACAGGATTAAAGGTACTGAATATTCCTTTGGCATTACCATTTTGAAAGTGTTTTCTGGACTCATCAGGTTTTATTGCAAACTTGTATCTTATATGCTGTGAACTGAACTTATCATTGAAATCTGTGCCTATGTACATTCACTCCAGGAAAAGGCTGCATTTCTCATATATTTGACTCTATTTTCTGATACTCCTACAAGTAAACTGACTTATTAGCTTAAGTATAAGTATAAATATTCTACCTATTCTTCAGTATTTTATGCAAGTTTCATTTTTGTCTCACTCTTGCCTGTTAATCCTTATTTACAGGCATTAATATTCTTTTCTCCTCTGTTCAGCAAGTATTGGATTCAGCTTTCACTAATTGAGCTAATCCTTTCTGCAGAGTTGAGAATTCCTTTTAAACCCATACTGGGCCCTCAGTCTAGGATCAGAATAGGGGATTGTGACTTAACAGCCCCGATATTTGTGAGACTGAGTGGTAACCTAACCAATTCCCTGTATTGATTCTTACAACGTGGCCTCTGAACACTGGGCATTATTCTAGGGCCAAAGGGAATCACAGCACCACGACCACGACAGCACCTGTGGGGTGGCCTGCCTCTGCCTGTCATTTTTTTTAAATGTACACTTACACTACTATTAAACAAGGTATGAGTGGTGGCACTGGGCAAGTTGGCCCAGTATAAGATGTGAGCCTGAAACAAAAAAGCAGACTGATGTTTCACAGTCCAAAATGTTTTTTTTGTTTTTAAATGTACACTTACACTACTATTAAACAAGATATGAGTGGTGGCACTGGGCAAGTGGGCCCAGTATAAGCTGTGAGCCTGACACAAAAAAAGCAGACTGATGTTTCACAGTCCAAAAAGTTTTTTTTTTTTTAAATGTACACTTACACTACTATTAAACAAGATATGAGTGGTGGCACTGGGCAAGTGGAAACAGTATACGCTGTGAGCCTGACACAAAAAAGCAGACTGATGTTTCACAGTCCAAAAAGTTTTTATTTTTTTAAATGTACACTTACACTGCTATTAAACAAGATATGAGTGGTGGCACTGGGCAAGTGGGCACAGTATACGCTGTGAGCCTGACACAAAAAAGCAGACTGATGTTTCACAGTCCAAAAAGTTTTTATTTTTTTAAATGTACACTTACACTGCTATTAAACAAGATATGAGTGGTGGCACTGGGCAAGTGGGCACAGTATACGCTGTGAGCCTGACACAAAAAAAGCAGACTGATGTTTCACAGTCCAAAAAGATTTTATTTTTTTAAATGTACACTTACACTACTATTAAACAAGATATGAGCGGTGGCACTGGGCAAGTGGGCCCAGTATAAGCTGTGAGCCTGACACAAAAAAGCAGACTGATGTTTCACAGTTCAAAAAGTTTTTATTTTTTTAAATGTACACTTACACTACTATTAAACAAGATATAAGTGGTGGCACTGGGCAAGTGGGCCAAGTATAAGCTGTAAGCATGACACAAAAAGCAGACTGATGTTTCACAGTCCAAAAAGTTTTTGTTTTTTTTAAATGTACACTTACACTACTATTAAACAAGATATGAGTGGTGGCACTGGGCAAGTGGGCCCAGTATAAGCTGTAAGCCTGACACAAAAAGCAGACTGATGTTTCACAGTCCAAAAAGTTTTTGTTTTTTTTAAATGTACACTTACACTACTATTAAACAAGATATGAGTGGTGGCACTGGGCAAGTGGGCACAGTATACGCTGTGACCCTGACACAAAAAAGCAGACTGATGTTTCACAGTCCAAAAAGTTTTTATTTTTTTAAATGTACACTTACACTACTATTAAACAAGATATGAGTGGTGTAACTGGGCAAGTGGGCACAGTATACGCTGTGAGGCTGACACAAAAAAGCAGACTGATGTTTCACAGTCCAAAAAGTTTTTTTTTGTTTTTAAATGTACACTTACACTACTATTAAACAAGATATGAGTGGTGTCACTGGGCAAGTGTGCATAGTATACACTGTGAGCCTGACACAAAAAAGCAGACTGATGTTTCACAGTCCAAAATTTTTTTTGTTTTTAAATTTGCACTACTGTTACACCAGATATGAGTGGTGGCACTGGGCAAGTGGGCACAGTATACGCTGTGAGCCTGGCACACATGCTGGCAGGCAGGCAACTGCAATTAGATTACACAAGCAGACTGATGTTTCACAGTCGAAAAAGTTTTTTTTTTAAAATTTGCACTACTGTTACACCAGATATGAGTGGTGGCACTGGGCAAGTGGGCCCAGTATAAGCTGTGAGCCTGACACAAAAAAGCAGACTGATGTTTCACAGTCCAAAAAGTTTTTTTTGTTTTTAAATGTACACTTACACTACTATTAAACAAGATATGAGTGGTGGCACTGGGCAAGTGGGCACAGTATACGCTGTGAGCCTGACACAAAAAAGCAGACTGATGTTTTACAGTCCAAAAAGTTTTTATTTTTTTAAATGTACACTTACACTACTATTAAACAAGATGTGAGTGGTGGCACTGGGTAAGTGGGCCCAGTATAAGCTGTAAGCCTGACACAAAAAAGCAGACTGATGTTTCACAGTCCAAAAAGTTTTTTTTGGTTTTTAAATGTACACTTACACTACTATTAAACAAGATGTGAGTGGTGGCACTGGGTAAGTGGGCCCAGTATAAGCTGTGAGCCTGACACAAAAAAGCAGACTGATGTTTCACAGTCCAAAAGTTTTTTTTTTGCAGGGGGTGCAACATACAATATGTCGGGAAAACCAAACGCCTTGTCAGGGACAGAGCCCAGGAACATATTAGGGACATTGAAGACCCAGACATATTTACCCCAGTAGCAAGACATTTCAAGTCTGAACATTCCGGTAATGCTGCCCTAATGTCCATACAGGCAATTGACCATGTACCACCACATAAAAGGGGTGGTGACAGAATCCAAAGGCTGGACTATAAGGAAGCCCAATGGATTTTTCTACTGAATACAAGACATCCACATGGCATTAACAAAGAGAGTGATGTTAATTTTTTCATTTAATTACTTTTAAAATTTATTTGAAAACTCTCTTTATGTGATGACATGTATTTGTCTGTCTAAAAACTAATATCAAATATCAGGGATGTAAATAAAGTAGTTAACTGAACACCCTACTTAATCATATGACATAGAGGTTTACACTATTTAAGAATAAGTATATAAATATCAGTGTTTCAACAGTCAATATAACTATAATTCCCTTTCCTTCTTCAAATTTTGTAATACATTTGTAATATTAACAGTAAAGGGAAAACAAGGGAATTTTCACAGATTTGTATATATATAGGTTTTATAAATAAACATTATTTTAGGTTTAGGTAATTTTTCTAAACATCACTGTTATTTTCATGTTAATATATCTGTAATCAGTGTCCCCTCTATTGTGCCCTTACAGCCTGTCAATAATACGGTATACTCTAAATCTAATATGACATTAAGGGGTTAACTTTTTGTTTTTAATTGAAGAGTGTTGTTCCTTTAAATAGGAGTAGCAGTGGCAGCAATAACATCGCAGTGAACAAGTATGCTAAGACACACGAAACATGTCTGCTGTGCTGCACTGTTACCCCTTTTCTGTCAGTGTAAGCTTTTGTTAGAGCTATGGCTCTTTTTTGCTTTTAAGTGTTTTTTTGAATAAAGCCTTTTTACTTTTATTAACCTTTTTTACGGTCCCCCATCTTTACTTGTGGACTAAGTAGGTTTGTAGCCCTGAAGCCGCAACAAACTCTTGCATACTCTGAATCACTATTGTGCCTTTGACAGAGGCGTGACGGCTGGGCTCCCTACTTCCGGAACTAACAGTCTAGCTGCACGGAGGAGTAGCACGGATACTACACACAGACACGCCGAAGTGACGCTGCTCAGTGATGGACCATAACCCCCGCAGGAACGGTAAGCGCCACACTAGTGTACTTTCTACTATTAAACAAGGTATGAGTGGTGGCACTGGGCAAATGGTCCCAGTATAAGCTGTGAGCCTGAAACAAAAAAGCAGACTGATGTTTCAGAGTCCAAAAAGTTTTTTTTGTTTTTAAATGTACACTTACACTACTATTAAACAAGATATGAGTGGTGGCACTGGGCAAGTGGGCACAGTATATGCTGTGAGCCTGACACAAAAAAGCAGACTGATGTTTCACAGTCCAAAAAGTTTTTATTTTTTTAAATGTACACTTACACTACAATTAAACAAGATATGAGTGGTGGCACTGGGCAAGTGGGCACAGTATACGCTGTGAGCCTGACACAAAAAAGCAGACTGATGTCTCACAGTCCAAAAAGTTTTTTTTTTGTTTTTAAATGTACACTTACACTACTATTAAACAAGATATGAGTGGTGGCACTGGGCAAGTGTGCACAGTATACACTGTGAGCCTGACACAAAAAAGCAGACTGATGTTTCACAGTCCAAAAATTTTTTTGTTTTTAAATTTGCACTACTGTTACACCAGATATGAGTGGTGGCACTGGGCAAGTGGACACAGTATACGCTGTGAGCCTGGCACACACGCTGGCAAGCAGGCAACTACAATTAGATTATACTAGCAGACTGATGTTTCACAGTCGAAAAAGTTTTTTTTTTTTAAATTTACACTACTGTTACACCAGATATGAGTGGTGGCACTGGGCAAGTGGGCCCAGTATAAGCTGTGAGCCTGACACAAAAAAAGCAGACTGATGGTTCACAGTCCAAAAAGTTTTTTTTGTTTTTAAATGTACATTTACACTACTATTAAACAAGATATGAGTGGTGGCACTGGGCAAGTGGGCACAGTATACGCTGTGAGCCTGACACAAAAAAGCAGACTGATGTTTCACAGTCCAAAAAGTTTTTATTTTTTTAAATGTACACTTACACTACTATTAAACAAGGTATGAGTGGTGGCACTGGGCAAGTGGTCCCAGTATAAGCTGTGAGCCTGAAACAAAAAAGCAGACTGATGTTTCACAGTCCAAAAAGTTTTTTTTGTTTTTAAATGTACACTTACACTACTATTAAACAAGATATGAGTGGTGGCACTGGGCAAGTGGGCACAGTATACGCTGTGAGCCTGACACAAAAAAGCAAACTGATGTTTCACAGTCCAAAAAGTTTTTTTTGTTTTTAAATGTACACTTACACTACTATTAAACAAGATATGAGTGGTGGCACTGGGCAAGTGGGCACAGTATACGCTGTGAGCCTGACACAAAAAAGCAGACTGATGTTTCACAGTCCAAAAAGTTTTTTTTTGTTTTTAAATGTACACTTACACTACTATTAAACAAGATATGAGTGGTGGCACTGGGCAAGTGTGCACAGTATACACTGTGAGCCTGACACAAAAAAGCAGACTGATGTTTCACAGTCCAAAAAATTTTTTGTTTTTAAATTTGCACTACTGTTACACCAGATATGAGTGGTGGCACTGGGCAAGTGGGCACAGTATACGCTGTGAGCCTGGCACACACGCTGGCAGGCAGGCAACTACAATTAGATTATACTAGCAGACTGATGTTTCACAGTCGAAAAAGTTAATTTTTTTTAATTTACACTACTGTTACACCAGATTTGAGTGGTGGCACTGGGCAAGTGGGCCTGGCACACACGCTGCCAGGCAGGCAACTGCAATTAGATTACACTAGCAGACTGATGTTTCACAGTCAAAAAAGTTTTTTTTTGTTTTTAAATGTACACTTACACTACTATTAAACAAGATATGAGTGGTGGCACTGGGCAAGTGTGCACAGTATACACTGTGAGCCTGACACAAAAAAGCAGACTGATGTTTCACAGTCCAAAAAATTTTTTGTTTTTAAATTTGCACTACTGTTACACCAGATATGAGTGGTGGCACTGGGCAAGTGGGCACAGTATACGCTGTGAGCCTGGCACACACGCTGGCAGGCAGGCAACTACAATTAGATTATACTAGCAGACTGATGTTTCACAGTCGAAAAAGTTAATTTTTTTTAATTTACACTACTGTTACACCAGATTTGAGTGGTGGCACTGGGCAAGTGGGCCTGGCACACACGCTGCCAGGCAGGCAACTGCAATTAGATTACACTAGCAGACTGATGTTTCACAGTCAAAAAATTTTTTTTTTTTTAATTTACACTACTGTTACACCAGATATAAGTGTTGGCACTGGGCAAGTGGGCCTGGCACACACACTGGCAGGCAGGCAACTGCAATTTGATTACACTAGCAGACTGATGTTTCACAGTCAAAAAAGTTTTTTTTTTTTTAAATTTACACTACTGTTACAGCAGATATGAGTGGTGGCACTGGGCAAGTGGGCCTGGCACACATTCTGGCAGGCAGGCAACTTCGATTAGATTACACAAGCAGACTGATGTTTCACAGTCAAAACAGTTTTTTTTTAAAATTTACACTACTGTTACACCAGATATGAGTGGTGGCACTGGGCAAGTGGGCCTGGCACACACGCTGGCAGGCAGGCAACTGCAATTAGATTACACCAGCAGACTGATGTTTCACAGTCAAAAAAGTTTTTTTTTTTTAAATTTACACTACTGTTACAGCAGATATGAGTGGTGGCACTGGGCAAGTGGCTTGGTAGGCAGGCAACTGCAATTAGATTACACAGGAAAAAAATTAAATGATGTTCTAGCCCTAAAAATGGCTTTTTGAGGTGCTGTCCTTACAGCAGAGATCAGATGAGTCCTTCAGGACTGTAGTGGACACTGAATACACTAGCCTAGCTATCAATTTCCCTATTAAATCATCAGCAGCTACACTGTCCCTCCTCTCACTAACAATGCAGCTTCCGAATGAATCTAAAATGGCTGCTGTCCAGAAGCTGGGAGGGTCTGGGAGGGGGGGTCTGCTGCTGATTGGCTGGAATGTGTCTGCAGACTGTGAGATACAGGGTCAAAGTTTACTCAATGACGACAAATAGGGGGCGGATTGAACATCGCATATGTTCGCCCGCCGCGGCGAACGCGAACATGCTATGTTCACCGGGAACTATTCGCCGGTGAACTATTCACGACATCACTATTAGTTAATACATTTTGAAAAATAGGACATGCACGAGTACCTCGTCAAGGTTGCTTCAAAAACTTGTGTTTTCCTAAAACTGCCAAACTGTAATGTAAGCTCTCAATCCAACAAACTGTGAAGAAATGAAGGGTGCACAGCTAAATAAACCTTCTATTTGTAGAAATGTATAAAAAATAGATATTTCAAAAGAGAGAGAAAGTGCAAGAAAAAAAGAGAGAGAGAGATAGAGAAAGATTGCAAGAGAGAGAGAGAGAGAGATTGCAAGAGAGAGAGAGAGAGAGAGAGAGAGAGAGAGAGAGAGAGAGAGAGGATACACATGTATTCATTTTTAAACCTGTAGTGCATTGCTGCTACTTCAACAAATGATAGCAATCTATAGCAATGATAGCAATAGAACACTAGAGGTCATTAGTTAATGTGTTTCATATAGATAACATTGAGCTCATGCACGTTAAGTTACCCTGAAGTTAACAGTGATTGGCTAAATTGCAAGTCTGTATTTAGCTATGGTTGCAATCAGATTTTCTGTGTTTGGATGGCAGCATTGTGGAGGCTTAAAAGGTCAGTGATTACTGTGTTTTTTAAGATACCATATTAAAGAACAATGTGGTGTATTAACATTGCCAAACCTAAGTTAGAAAGAGAATGCAATGTCGAACATTATGATATGCCATTTTAAATTAATTTCAATGTATTTTGCAAGCACAAAAGACAACCCTGGCATGCAAAATACTTAGAAATGACTTTAAAATTGCATTCTACTTCCAAAAAAGGATAGCAACAGAATGAAAACAGTGCTATTATGTTTTTTTTTTATAAAAATATAATGACTGACCTTTTAAGCCTCCACAGCGCTGCCATGGAAACACAGAAAATCTGAGTTTAGATTTAATCCCTAGATACATACTCATGTGTTGTGCATAAGTAATTGATTGAATTGCACAAAGAATACACTTGCATTTATTACACCTGTATTTATTACAGCTGTTGAACCTGCACAAAATCGAATGCCATTTTAAAATCATGTCAATGTATTTTTAATGGCACTGTTTTCAATCTCTTGCTATCCTTTGTGTGTATTTGATCATTATTTTCAAATATTTTATTTTTTTGCACTGTTTTCATTCTCTTGTTATCCTTTGTGTGACTTATATTATGATTTGATTTATTTTATTTTTTTCACTGTTTTCATCCTTTTGCTATCCTTTGTAAAAAAATATTTGAGGATTGAATTAACGAATAATATAGAGTATGACCATTGAAAAACATGACAGAAAGGGAATGCTATTTAATAATTTTGTGTTTGTAACATTTGTCTAAGGGTATATACAACATTAAACATTGTGCAAATAGATTTTAAAATATCTATATTTTTTAATTTAAAAATGTATCTCTATATAGTGCACCAAATGTGTAGCAATAATATTATTAGATTTTGGAAGGGTATACATATTTAATAGTTTGTAATTAACTTTTATTAAGTGATATGCTTCATTCTCTTGCAGCATCAAACATAAGATTTCTGTGTTTTCCAACTCCCATTGAGTTCTATGGCACCCGCGACCTCAAGGGTGGCAGATTGAAAACTAGGTACGCTGTGTCGGAAAAGACACGAGTGTACATGTTGAATTTTTGATAACTTCGTAAAAGCTTCAAATAGTGTTGAATAGGATGGCGAATTAAAAGAATTCCACTAGAATTCAATGGGGTTTCAACTCGCATCTATCTGTGTCAAATTGAAACTGCCGGATTGTATGTTACGTCAGAAAATTCAAATTATTATCTTGAGGCTTTGATAACTAGGTTGGATCAATCTCGCGACAATTCCAGCATATTTTTGGTTGACGGTTTGATAAATATACCCCAATATGTGTATTAGCCCTGAGTAGCTCCGCTCTGTGAGGTTGCATGGTCTACCATTTTTTGGCTGGGCTGTTGTTGCTCCTAGACGCATCCACTTCAGAATAATAACAGTTGACTGGGGCAAATCTATTAAGGTAGAAGTTTTCAAACTGACTGGCAAAATTGAATCCTATGGCAGGGCCACATTTATAGTCAATGAGCTCGTTAGCGTGACCCATTGGATTGCCAAAGTTTGTCTATGGAGATTTCATGGCTAAGTGCTGTATTCTATGCACATGTAAATGTGTATATATATATATATATATATATATATATATATATATATATATATATATATATATATATATATATATATATATATATATATATATATATATATAGGTATCCAAAATTCCAGATCTTGCCCTCAAATGGAAAACTGCCTGGGTGCAACTTTGAAAACAAATAGTAGCCAAAAAGAAGTGCACTCTCAGGTCTTTCACAACAAAGTTACTTTATTTCTGTAACGTTTTCGGAGGTCTCGCCTCCTTCATCAGCATAGTTAAAATAAAACATAAATTGCATATAAATAGTGACATACTCACTCATACCACTCAAAACCAGCCCCTTTCCCTTGGCGCCAAACTGCCGATATTAGAACGCATACTGCGTTCCATCAGTGCTAAGTGCTGGAAGTAGTGCGCTACATCACTTCCGGTAAACAAATATTACCCAAATACTTGAAACAATTCAATTTGTGTAAATAAAGCATAAACGGATCTCAACTCCATGTATGTACTCACAGTAACTACACTGCCTAGTGCTGAATAATAATAATAAAAAACAAAACATGAAAGAAAGTGTTTAACGAAACGGCTGCCCATTGTCATGGCAACCAGAGTATACATCATACCCCTATCGTTCTATGGGGAAAAAAAATCAAGAACAAATATGATCCACAATCCTGTGTGGTATTATACTAACTCAAATAGTGCAGTGTGCTAATTCATATGTATATATACTATCCTAAAATAACCAAAAAGTAAACTGCCTACTTTAATAGCAAACAATTGCAATTGCGTATTGCGCTGCAGGTTTTCAGCCATACAAGATTCAAGTTTAACCTAAATGCACCATAGAAATAAGTAATGTGTACACTTAAGGACTTCTTGGTTGCACCCTAATAATGTACAGGGGTCGGATTCAACAAATGCCCAGTATATAATAAACCTCCAAGATGGAAATGTGTCTTTTAATCTGGTTATCCCTGTTTGCTATGCTGGGTATGGTTTAAGAAACCTCAACATTATGAATCCCCCGGTTATTTCTATCTGAGTGCATATTAATCAGGCCCCCCTAGTCAATATTGACTAGCAAGATAGAACTACGCCATAACTTCAATGATCTATGACTATAGCTAAACGATCATGTCACACATACAACCGCCTCATTCATTGTCAGAATCACCAGACACATGAAGATATACTTCAGTAGAGACAAAGATAAAATTAAAAACAAATATAGATCAGGGTCCTCCCATTCAATGCTGAAATACCCCTCTGGGTGATGGATTAACTCTATGGGTCCCAGGATTGCATTGTCATTCTCCACACAGAACCCTGCAAGGTATCATAATGCTCCCATGATCCTTCTTCATGTTAATTGATGTTTCACTCTTCAGGATCTTGAACCACATCAAGACCATTCATGTATTTCAATATCATGCAGCCTTACTGGATTTGATGTAGTGTGTTCTTAAGGCTGTTTAGAGGACCAGAGTCTCTTTCCTTCATGGGTTAACCTGCATAGGTTATCCTTATTACTCGAATTTGGAGAAATTATCCCTGCATGGTTCTGTTTAGCCATTGTTATAGCGATGTTGGATGCCCACCTAATTTTATTAGCCTTGTAATGATGAATTGGCTACGTGTGTTAATAAACAACTGGTAACTCTAAAGCACCACTACCTGACTTCCACACAGGTATTGGAAGTACCACAGATCCCCATAACTGGTGCTGTGTGTTCACCGGGTAAGGTAACCCCCCATTACAGGGTTCACCCAGCCCAGGATGCACAGAGTCATGGGAGTCTAGGTACCGTACCCTTAGAATGTATCACACCTTACAGCCGCATATATATGTGAAATACCTGGCAATTCCTCTCTGAAAAAGGAACATAGCAACCCCACATGATCATTTCAGCCTTCATTGGGCCTCGTCAGTGAGGTGGAACCATATTCCTCTAAGCACACTGAGCAAGGAGTCCACGTCTGGTAGCTCCTTTTTCCCTTAGCGAGACTAAATACACACAGAGAGAAGCGCACGCACAAGAATGAACAACCAGCTCAATAACATTGTTAGCCTGTTGTATGGTGATTTACCACCTGGGTGCAGCTTATTTTTAGCCCAGTAATGCTTTCCACAGAGTAAAACTTTCATGTGGTATATTAGTCTGATCCCACCTATTACGGTCAGTCCAGCACCAAAATACCAGGCAATTCCTCTCTGAAAAAGGAACATACTAACCCAGACGATCTGAAAAAGGAGCATACCAACCCAGACGATCATTATATATATATATATATATATTTATATATATATATATATATATTGATAGTCCTAAATAATTAAAACCATACAGTTCAAAGTTTGGAATCAGTAGTATACAGTATATATAAATGTGTAATCTGTGGAACCACAATACAGGTATTTGATTCTAATCGCCTCATAGAATTACACTTACTAGAAGTGACCTCAATCAGATATGAGGTAAGTACTGCATACAGTTGAAACCTCCAGCCTAATAATCTCCTACTAGGTCCAGCTGGCTCTCCTAGAAGTCTGGTCTTCATTCTCATGGAGTATGCTGAATTAATTCCCAAGTCATCATTGGGTTAGAGCAGGGGTGTCCAAACTTTGCTCTCCAGAGGTTTTGGAACTACATTTCCGATGATGCTCATCCAGCATTTTATCTAGCTGAGCATCATGGGAAATGTAGTTCCAAAACCTCTGGAGAGCAAAGTTTGGACACCCCTGGGTTAGAGGTACAGAACATGTTATGTTGGAAAACAAAGAAGCAGAGACACAACATGGAGTAGTAATTTGTTTTAATAAAGTTAAAACATATATTTGCCCTTAAGTGAAACCGCACTCACATGGTTCAATCTCAAAAATATTACAATTAATTTGCAGAGCTATTGAACATCTCTAAATAGTAGACTGTGCATGGTTTCAAAAGGGGTTTGTCTCTAATGGTCTTCCATATGAAGAGGAAGGAATTTGTCAGAGAAAGTTAGCAAGTTCGTTCAGAGAGTGTAAGAAAACTAGTCCTAATGGGTGTGGCTGAAAATACCAGAACTCAAAATATATTAACACCTTGTGAATACAAGGTTTACAATACAGTGAGAACATCAACTATTATTACGCAGCACTGTATAAATTTATACTACAAAAAGCATAACATTTTCTTGAGAAACAATTTGATGATGCATTGAAGTGCCATTACTGTATAGTGATAAAATTACATGCTCTAATTTGTTAAAGCATGTAGTTTTATCTTTATTGACCCTTCAACCATATGGGGCAGATTTATCATTGCACAAGCATTCCTTGTGAAATGCTTGTGCAATGCCGCCCCCTGCAGATTCGCCACTAGCAGGGGTTTCAATCATCCCGATCGTATTAGATCGGGGTGATTGCTGTCCGTCGCCTCAGGGGTATTAAGACTGCTGCTTCTTAACTTATGTTTCCGGTGAGCCTGAAGGTTTGCGCGGAAACAGCTGCATCCACAGTTTAATAATTCAGCCCCTATGTGTTTAACTCCATCCAAGTTTTTTATTTTTGTAGCTCTCTGGCTACAACATTTGTATTTTTATTTTTATCATTATTACTTACAAGGCCTTCTTTAAACCTTGTAAGTAAGGTGTAGCCATAAAGCACATTGGTCAAGGAGTCCACATCTGTTTCCTTATCACCCTTAGAGAGACTTCACCAGGGGAGAAAGAGAAACGCTCTACCAGGAACAAACAACAGCTCAGTAGCTTGTAACCTCTTTTAGCCCAATTGTGCTTTTCACAGAGGAGAACTTTCCTGATCCCGCCTAACAGACCCACTCTTTGACTAGATCGTTGCAAGTTGTAGAGAAATTCAACTTTTTCCTAAGGTAGTTCAAGATTCTATTTTCTATATTTGTCATAGGGAAAAAATTAGATTTCATTATATATCATTACATACTCTTTGTAGAAATAATTATAATGCACAAAACCATTTTACATAGAAACACTGTATTTTTTCACAGAGATCTTTACAATATTGTAAAATGAAATGCTTTTTAACTTATAATTAATAAAACATAGCTCTTTCCTTGAACAAATGTTTCTCACACTATATAATGTATCATTACTCATAGACTGTTATTTCTTAAAATACTGTCTGTACATTAGTAGGGACAATTAGTTGCTATTATCCAATAATTTATAACAATAGCATAGCATTTTCCTATAATTATTATATAATTTGTGGTCTAATATACCATTTTTTGCTAATAATTATTAACATATATATTTAATCAGTGAGATTCACTATATAATTACTTGAAACCAACATGAATAGAAAAGTTCAGTGAGCGTTAACATTAAGTTAAAAGTTTTTAAGATTAAATTAAAGGGACTCTAAAGTCAAAATTAAAGTTTCATGATTCACATAGAACACACAATTTTAAACAACTTTCCAATTCACTTCTATTATCTAAATATGCACAATCTTTTTTATATAAACACATGTTCAAGATTCACAGAACATGAGTATATGCATTTTGTGATTGGCTGTTGCTTGTCACATGATGCAGTGGAATGGAAAATAGAACTGACCTTGTTCATCATGCAATTCTACTGTGGTTAGTGAACCTTTTATTATATTTCTTTGTAATTATAAATAAGAGATAAATCTAGAATAGTTATGCTGTAGTGTCTTTTATGTAATTGAAACCATGGGGCCCATCTATCAAGCTCCGTATTGAGCTTGACGCCCCGTGTTTCTGGCAAGTCTTTAGACTCGCCAGAAACACAAGTTATGGAGCAGCGGTCACAAAGACTGCTGCTCCATAACCCTGTCCTCCTGCTCTGAGCAGGCGGACAGAAATCGCCAGAAATCAACCCGATTGAGTACGATCGGGTTGATTGACACCTCCCTGCTGTGGCCCATTGGCCGCGAGTCTGCAGGGGTTGGCGTTGCACCAGCAGCTCTTGTGAGCTGCTGGTGCAATGCTGAGTACGGAGAGCATATTACTCTCTGCATTCAGCGATGTCTTGCGGAACTGACCCGCACTGTCGGATCAGGTCCGCAAGACATTTAATAATTCGGCCTCTATGACTTCACACTTTGAGCCTGATATTCAAAAGCTTGCCGGCATTGGGAGGAATAATTAAAAAATATTTGGGATTTTTTTTAGACATTGTATTCTAATGTAGGTGTCTCTCCTTCACAAACAAAACCCTCCATAGCAAGATAAACATCTTTCAAACGAAAATTTGTGTTTCTAACATTTTTAGGGACCTCTCCATGCAATTCTACTGTGGTTAGTGATCCTTTTAATATACTGTATTTCTTTCTAATTATAAATAAGAGATACATCTAGAATAGTTATGCTGTAGTGTATTTTATGTAATTAAAACCATGCCTTTGCACTTTGAGCCTGATATTCAAAAGCTCGCCGGCATAGAGAGAAATAATGCAAAATATTTGGGATTTTTTTAGACATTGTATTGTAATGTAGGTGTCGCTCCTTCACAAACAAAACCCTGCATAGCGAGATAAACATCTTTCAAACAAAAATTTGTGTTTCTAACATATTTAAGGACCTCTCCATACTGACGAGATATCTTAGATCATATAACACGAGCAGAGAGCTTTTGAATATTAGGCCATAGATATATATTTTACAAAATAATAATTATATATATATATATAATATACAAAACACGGAAGAGGACTGCACTCTCATACCGGACCGGGTACACATCCCATGACCCTGTAACATGCTCAGCCCTGGGTGCTCACGGGCACTTACAGGAAGCTGTGCTGTCCCCATAGTCACATGCAGTTAACCCCAGACAGGTCTGGGGGCAAGAACCATAGGGAAATTACAAAACAAATTAATACAACACACAGAGAAAGTCCAGCACTCAATTACAAGCTCTCAGCTAAGATTTAAAAGCAAAAATGGAAAGGTTAGTTACCGCATTTGGCCAAATGGGACAAGCCCAGGTACCACATCAAGGTCCTTTCCAATACCTGGGACCCTAAAACAGCCACACAATGCAAGCTCTCAAATTCAAACAAACTGGCAACAAGGGAAGGGTGCACAGGCTTATGTAATCACCCTAGACATATACAAAACACGGAAGAGGACTGGTATACACACTAAGGTGGCACCAAATGATGGCTAATTCCTATTTTGACAACCTTTTATATTTCCTAGTACTAAGTTGTTACTATTTCTTGGCTGGTGTTGCTTTATTTTGGCTCGTGAGTTCCTATAAATAGCACTATATCCCTTAAATGGTTAATTGTGTGTTGCTTTATTTATAAAAGGCTTAATATCAAAGTTCCGCTGTTTTAAACAGGTTGTACTTTATAATAGTCTTGGTTAGCGTGTTTTTATGTATACAGTTATACACCACTATACACTTTATGTATTTTAAAAAAAAAATTTTTTAATTGGAATAAAAGACAATGCTTGGAATTTGTATCTTACGGTTTGGATATACACACATCAATTTCTTAAAAACACAGTAAAATATCTAAAAAGACACCGGTGTCAGAAACAGAAACCTCACCTTTTTAGGTGACTGTATAAAATTATTGTTATTGTATAACGATATCGTTTTTGTACACAATCTTATCGATTTCTATTATATGCAATAAAGTGCATGCAGTATCTCTATGAATACCTTAAGTACATATATGTGCAAAACATTCAGAAATATATGATTTGTGATTTGGTCTTTAATACATTGGTTTTATCTATCCCATCTCCTTTAAGCGGTTCGTAATGAAGATAATATATTATGGGATGATTATATATCTTGCTGTTTAATAGTTCATCTTTAGCTCGAGCTATCTTTTGATATATAATGTCCTAAGTACTCTGGCTTTAAATGAGCTCAATTTGCCGCACAAAACAATTTTTTATTTTGCAACAAGATACGGTCAGACTATGATATAAACTAGCAATTGCTTATAGTCTATTTACATACGTTTTTTTCTTCTTTACTCTTCTTTGTCCTTGTGTGAACAGTGCACTGTTCCGATTTCCTCAGTACGTGGCTTCTATTAGAGCTCTGTGTTGTTTCGTCTCCTTTCACCAACCTGTAGGATTGTAGGTGGGACTAAATAACCTTTGGTGGCTTCGCCTTTTCAGATAGAAGATAGTCACAGACCTCTTGTCAACAGCCCTGTTTCTGTCTCCTGACTTTCTGTGGCTGGCAAGGCAACCTGAGTGCTTTGGATTTGTTCTTTGTGACCGGATTTACCGGATCTTCTCCTGTTTGGGGGTTAAAGATTTTAGCGTGTGTCTGTCGGTTTTTTTCAGGTTTCTACGCGTTTCGGCTGTCAGCCTTTGAAAAATAAAACCTGAAAAAACCGACAGACACATGCTAAAATCTTTAGCCCCCAAACAGGAGAAGATCCGGTAAATCCGGTCACAAAGAACAAATCCAAAGCACTCCGGTTGCCTTGCCAGCCACGGGAAGTCAGGAGACTGAAACAGGGCTGTTGACAAGAAGTCCGTGAGTACCTCCTCTCTGAAAAAGTGAAGCCACCAAACTCCGGTTGCCTTGCCAGCCACGCAAAGTCAGGATACAGAAACAGGGCTGTTGACAAGAGGTCTGTGAGTATCTTCTATCTGAAAAGGCGAAGCCACCAAAGGTTATTTAGTCCCACCTACAATCCTACAGGTTGGTGAAAGGAGACGAAACAACACAGAGCTCTAATAGAAGCCACGTACTGAGGAAATCGGAACAGTGCACTGTTCACACAAGGACAAAGAAGAGTGAAGAAGAAAAAAACGTATGTAAATAGACTATAAGCAATTGCTAGTTTATATCATAGTCTGACCGTATCTTGTTGCAAAATAAAAAATTGTTTTGTGCGGCAAATTGAGCTCATTTAAAGCCAGAGTACTTGGGACATTATATATATCAAAAGATATCTCGAGCTAAAGATGAACTATTAAACAGCAAGATATATAATCATCCCATAATATATTATCTTCATTACGAACCGCTTAAAGGAGATGGTATAGATAAAACCAATGTATTAAAGACCAAATCACAAATCATATATTTCTGAATGTTTTGCACATTTATGTACTTAAGGTATTCATAGAGCTACTGCATGCACTTTATTGCATATAATAGAAATCGATAAGATTGTGTACAAAAACGATATCGTTATACAATAACAATAATTTTATACAGTCACCTAAAAAGGTGAGGTTTCTGACACCGGTGTCTTTTTAGATATTTTACTGTGTTTTTAAGAAATTGATGTGTGTATATCCAAACAGTAAGATACAAATTCCAAGCATTGTCTTTTATTCCAATTAAAAAAAAATTTTTTTAAATACATAAAGTGTATAGTGGTGTATACATAAAAACACGCTAACCAAGACTATTATAAAGTACAACCTGTTTAAAACAGCGGAACTTTGATATTAAGCCTTTTATAAATAAAGCAACGCACAATTAACCATTTAAGGGATATAGTGCTATTTATAGGAACTCACGAGCCAAAATAAAGCAACACCAGCCAAGAAATAGTAACAACTTAGTACTAGGAAATATAAAAGGTTGTCAAAATAGGAATTAGCCATCATTTGGCGCCACCTTAGTGTGTATACTAGATTGCATAAACCTGTGGGATTAGTTTATTTAAAGGTGAGCAAGATTCCAAATTGATCAGGACAAGTATTAAATATTATTTAGTGACGGAAGAGGACTGCACTCTCATACCGGACTGGATACACATCCCATGACCCTGTAACATTCTTGTTTGGATTTGAGAGCGTGTGTGGCTGTTTTAGGGTCCCAGGTATTGGAAAGGACCTTGATGTGGTACCTGGGCTTGTCCCATTTGGCCAAATGCGGTAACTAACCTTTCCATTTTTGCTTTTAAATTTTAGCTGAGAGCTTGTAAGTGAGTGCTGGACTTTCTCTGTGTGTTGTATTAATTTGTTTTCTAATTTCACTATGGTTCTTGCACCCAGACCTGTCTGGGGTTAACTGCCTGTGACTCTGGGGACAGCACAGCTTCCTGTGAGTGCCCGTGAGCACCCAGGGCTGAGCATGTTACAGGGTCATGGGATGTTTACCCGGTCCGGTATGAGAGTGCAGTCCTCTTCCGTGTTTTGTATATGTCTAGGGTGATTACATAAGTCTGTGCACCCTTCCCTTGTTCCCAGTTTGTTTGGATTTGAGAGCTTGCATTGTGTGGCTGTTTTAGGGTCCCAGGTATTGGAAAGGACCTTTATATGGTACCTGGACTTGTCCCATTTGGCCAAATGCGATAACTAACCTTTCCATTTTTGCTTTTTAATCTTAGCTGAGAGCTTGTAAGTGAGTGCTGGACTTTCTCTATGTGTTGTATTAATTTGTTTTGTAATTTCCCTATGGTTCTTGCACCCAGACCTGTCTGGGGTTAACTGCCTGTGACTCTGGGGACAGCACAGCTTCCTGTGAATGCCTGTGAGCACCCAGGTCTGAGCATGTTACAGGGTTATGGGATGTGTACCCATTCTGGTATGAGAGTGCAGTCCTCTTCTGTGCTTTGTATATGTCTATGGTGATTACATAAGCATGTGCTCCCTTCCCTTGTTCCCAGTTTGTTTGGATTTGAGAGCTTGCATTGTGTGGCTGTTTTAGGGTCCCAGGCATTGGAAAGGACCTGGATGTGGTACCTGGGCTTGTCCCATTTGGCCAACTGCGGTAACTAACCTTTCCATTTTTTATTGCATCAGCCAGTAGGATTTTTTCTACCTTAATTCTGATTGGCTGATAGAATTCTATCAGCCAATTGGAATTGAAGGGACACCATCTTGGATGACGTCATTTAAAGGAACCTTCATTCAGTCATCGGCCGTCATAAGAAGAGGATGCTCTGTGTCGGATGTCTTGAAGATGGACCGTCTGGATGAAGACTTCTGCCCGTCTGGAGGACCACTTCTGCCCAGTTGGATGAAGACTTCTGCCCATCTGGAGGACCACTTCTGCCCGGTTGGGTGAAGACGTCTCCTGGTAGGGTTATCTTCAGGTTAGTTTTTTTTAAGGGGGGATTGGGTGGGTTTTAAAGTAGGGTTGGTTGTGTGGGTGGTGGGTTTTAATGTTGGGGGGGAATTGTAATTTTTTTTACAGGTAAAAGAGCTGATTACTTTGGGGCAATGCCCCGCAAAAGGCCCTTTTAAGGGCTATTTGTAATTTAGTGTAGGGTAGGGCTTTTTTATTTTGGGGGGCTTTTTTATTTTGTTAGGGGGATTAGATTAGGGGTAATTAGTTTAAAAATCTTGTAATTTGTTTATTATTTTCTTTAATTTAGTGGGTTATTTTGTACTTTATATATTTTTTTTTAATTGTAATTAACCTCTTAAGGACATATGACGGAATTTTTCCGTCATAAAACAATTGAGCAAACTGAAAGCTGTGTCCTTAAAGGGTTAATTGTATTTAAGTAATTAATTTAATTGTAGTGTAGTGTTAGATGTAATTGTAACTTAGGTTAGGTTTTATTTTACAGGTAATTTTGTCTTTATTTTAACTAGGTAGTTATTTAATAGTTAATAACTATTTATTAACAATTCTACCTAGTTAAAATAAATACAAAGTTGCCTGTAAAATAAAAATAAACCCTAAGCTAGATACAATGTAACTATTAGTTATATTGTAGCTATTTTAGGGTTTATTTTATAGGTAAGTATTTAGTTTTAAATATGAATTATTTAGTTAATTGTAGTAATTTTATTTAGATTTATTTTAATTATATTTGTTAGGGTGTGTTAGGGTTAAACTTAGTCACTTGGCGTGTGAGCACCTGTTAGTGTCCAAGGAGTAGGGAACTCAAGATACACACTCCTGTTCAATCCTCCATTAAAAAACAGGTAGAGAGTTTTCCCTACGCACTCACCCAGCTGTTCGGTCTTCCTCAATGTCACTCAAACTGATACAAGTACAACTTACGGAGTCGACCCGTCCACAGGGGGTATCACCGGTATGTGCAAACTTTCTGTGTCTCCGGTCGTAAACCGCTCCCCTCCTGGGTCCTCTCTTCGATCAGCTTGGCGTGTGACGTCACCCGGAATCCGACCATCAGCTGGCCACTCCTCCAAGACGCCGCTCCTCTCTGCCACTCGGTGTGAGTGAATGCAAATCAGGTGAAAGGTTAGGCTGTGCTATGAGGTTCGCTGTGCATGCTCGGTCCCAAAGACTGATAGATGTTTAGTGAAATAAGCTGCACCAGCGGACTTGAAGCAATTAAAATTATTTTATTAACAGTTCAAAACTTCAAACTGAAGCATAAACTCGAGTGTCAAAGAAGTGCCTTAGGAATACACACACTGAACTGATTGCTGACGCGTTTCAGCCCTTCTGGCCGTAATCGTAGCTACAGTTCAAAACCCCAATTAGCCTTTTAAACCTTTGTGCATGATTGTGATTGGATAAAAACATTATCCTGGGCGTATTCCTATTACAAGCACTTTAACTTATTTACCCTAGCAACCTGTATACATTCAAAACACTGTGTTTGACTGCTTTGATCTCACACTTGTGACATAATAGTAACAACATGATAACAGTGGTAGTCTTGAGAACAAAAATAGCTATTATTTAAACATCATTATTGTAGTATCATAAAGATTGATGAATAAATGCCCGTAAAGTACACAGTAACATATTGGATGAAATACAATATTTTCCTAAATATGCACACTGTTTCCCATATCTACCACATAGTATCACATTGATATAGGATAAACATATTGAAATATTGTACCGCCGAAATTGGGAAACAAGAAAAAATGGAAAGTGGAAAATGTGAATATCGGGAAAAGAGGGAGGTCTCAGGACACACAGACGAACTCAATATCAAGAGCTCTATTACTCCCAAAAAATGTATTAAGTCAAATTCAGAGTTTAACCCTGTGGGAATCCTTGTCTTTAATCTATGTATCCAAAAGACCTCCCTCTTTGCTAGCAGGCTATCCCTATCCCCTCCTCTCTTTTTACACTTGACATGTTCAATAATTGTCCATTTCAGAGAGGACACAGTTTGCTCCTTCATATGCCAACCTATTTATGGGTTGGCAAGAGCTGTCCCACATCTATGGATGTGATGGACTCTGGAAGGCAAAGATTAAATATTATCAAAGGTTCATTGATGATCTCCTGATTATATGGGAGGGAGGAGAAACAGAAGCTTTAGAATTTCTGGTTGATTTAAATAACAACACAGCAGGTATCAAGTTCACACATGAATTTGGTAACACAGAAATTAACTTTTTAGATGTGACACTAATGGGGATAAAAGATAGAGTACAGACGAGGGTTTACAGAAAACCCATCTCTGGGAATTCACTCCTTCACGGAAAGAGTAGTCACCCAAAAAGGGTTTTCTTTTCAGTAATGAAGGGACAATTTGTTCGATTAAAGCGAAATTGTTCGACAGAGATAGAATATGAGAAACAGGCTCTAGATTTAGAGGAACGCCTTTGCCAAAGAGGCTATAATAGAAGAGAAGTTACCAGAGTCAGAACCTCGCTTATGTCTAGGAATAGAAATGAATTTCTTAATACGAACAGTGAACAGAACAAAGGGAAGTCCTTTGAAGGTGTAACCTTTGTCACTAAGTATAGTTCACAATACCATCAAGTCTGCAATATCATAAGGAAACATTATCGTATGTTGATTGCAGACGAGGATCTGACTAATGTAGTGTCAAAAGGATGCAGATACGCCTATAAGAAGGGTTTAACAATAGGCAACATAGTTGCCCCTACTCAGTTAGTGCCTAAACAAATTGGTCAATCATCATGGCTTAGGTTTAATGGGATGTATAAATGCAGCTATGCACCATGCATTGCTTGCGGGCATCTCCAATCTGATGAGGGATTTTTTAGTACAGTGACAGGAGAGAATTTTAAACATAATTCATGCTTGAACTGCCGATTCACATATGTCATCTATCTTTTGACATGTGATCTTTGTGGGGTACAGTACACTGGTCTCACTACGAGAGAAGCACGTGACAGGATAAGGGAACATATTACCAACATCAAAGCAGGCAAGATCACAACCCCTCTAGTACAACACTTTAAGAATTTACATAATAAAAGTGTGTCCTCTCTGAAATGGACAATTATTGAACATGTCAAGTGTAAAAAGAGAGGAGGGGATAGGGATAGCCTGCTAGCAAAGAGGGAGGTCTTTTGGATACATAGATTAAAGACAAGGATTCCCACAGGGTTAAACTCTGAATTTGACTTAATACATTTTTTGGGAGTAATAGAGCTCTTGATATTGAGTTCGTCTGTGTGTCCTGAGACCTCCCTCTTTTCCCGATATTCACATTTTCCACTTTCCATTTTTTCTTGTTTCCCAATTTCGGCGGTACAATATTTCAATATGTTTATCCTATATCAATGTGATACTATGTGGTAGATATGGGAAACAGTGTGCATATTTAGGAAAATATTGTATTTCATCCAATATGTTACTGTGTACTTTACGGGCATTTATTCATCAATCTTTATGATACTACAATAATGATGTTTAAATAATAGCTATTTTTGTTCTCAAGACTACCACTGTTATCATGTTGTTACTATTATGTCACAAGTGTGAGATCAAAGCAGTCAAACACAGTGTTTTGAATGTATACAGGTTGCTAGGGTAAATAAGTTAAAGTGCTTGTAATAGGAATATGCCCAGGATAATGTTTTTATCCAATCACAATCATGCACAAAGGTTTAAAAGGCTAATTGGGGTTTTGAACTGTAGCTACGATTACGGCCAGAAGGGCTGAAACGCGTCAGCAATCAGTTCAGTGTGTGTATTCCTAAGGCACTTCTTTGACACTCGAGTTTATGCTTCAGTTAATACAATAATTTTAATTGCTTCAAGTCCGCTGGTGCAGCTTATTTCACTATACATCTATCAGGGTTAAACTTAGGTTTAGGGGATAATAACTTTATTATAGTGGCGGCAACGTTGGGGGTGGCAGATTAGGGGTTAATAAATATAATGTAGGTGTTGGCGATGTTGGGGGCATCAGATTAGGGGTTCATAAGTATAATGTAGGTGGCGGCGGTGTCCGGAGAGGCAGATTAGGGATTAATAATATAATGTAGGTGTCGGCGATGTCGGGGGCGGCAGATTAGGGGTTAATAAGTGTAAGATTAGGGGTGTTTAGACTCAGGGTTCATATTAGGGTGTTAGGTGTAGACATAAATGTATTTCCCCATAGGAATCAATGGGGCTGCATTAGGAGCTTTACGCTGCTTTTTTGCAGGTGTTAGGGTTTATTTCAGATGGCTCTCCCCCATTGAACCCTATGGGGAAATTGTGCACGAGCACATTTTACCAGCTCACCGCTAACGTAAGCAGCGCTGGTATTGAGGTGAGATGTGGAGCTAAATTTTGCTCTACGCTCACTTTTTTGCGGCTAACGTCGGGTTTGTAAAAACCGGTAATACCAGCGTTGTCTGCAAGTGAGTGGCGAGCATAAACTGCTCGTTAGCACCGCACAGCCTCTAATGCAAAACTCGTAATCTAGGCGATAGTTTGTTAAAATGTAAAATGAACAACTTTACAGTATAATGAATATTATTAATATTATTTTTACCAGGTATTTGTGGATCGCCAACAGATTCTGCAGCGCTAATATACATAGCACCTCCTACACCCATAAACTGTATACCCTTAATGCCCAACTCAAATGCATTAGTAATTAATTTACACGTTTTTGCTATTTTTTTGGAAGTGGAAAGATGAATTGATATTGTCATTTCACACTGTACAAAGGTATTCATGAAAGCACCTGTATTTTAAAGAATAGGGATGGTGATTGGCACTTGTGTAATGTGACACTGGTAGGTTTCTGGTAACTTCTCGAACGAAAACCTGGTTTACTTGCTACTGTTTGCTAGCGCAAAAAAACAAACTTTAATTTTAGTTAACTATACGAGCACACATATACTCACTGTATACTCACTGTATCAATTTAACTTAAATGCAATTTGCAGTACAACTCTTTCAAAAAATAGAGCTCCATTTGTAATCTAGGACTTTTGGCATAGTAAAATAAAAACAGCTTGAAAATGTTACAAAACTAACTAATTAATATGTGAAGGAAACCGCTGAGAAAACAATCCCCTTTAACATATGCACAAACGAAAATAATAATAGAAAGAAATATAGACATAATCTCGTCAGCTTTGAAATATTGAGACATATCATGAGGAGAGGTAGCGACATTCTTGTGTTTATATTTATGAATTCCACATACTTGGCATTAGTGCATTTGAACAATCCTAACTACCCCCTGGAAAACCCCTTGTTTATGCCTGCAATGTCTCAAAGGCACCTTACATTCTATCCAGCAAGACTACTTTTTATAACAAATTCTTTAGACCTTTACATTATTCATGTTTCAAGCAAGTTATTGTGGGTGTAATTGTTTTAACTGCTTAGCAATAGGTCCTTGTTTCATGTTCATGATTCTGTATATTATGCACTTTACACAACTACAGGGGTTAATGCAAGCACAGACTGAGTTTAGGGTATACAGGGCATTTGCCCAGTGGGCTGGGGCCAGTTGAGGGCCAGGGTGGTTGCCTTAGCCACAGTCAGCTGTCAACATTATTATTTATGCATGATGCATTCTTGTGTACATGTAGGTGTCTGTGGATGTGTGTGATAGTGCAGCTTACGTGTGATGACAAGTGCTCAGGTTCCTGTGACACAGACTGATGAGCAATAAGGGGTTATTCTTTATTTAGATGTGAACTACAATTGATTCTTATTTTTTGATTACATTTCACTTGTTTTACTATTTAAAGAAAACCAATTTACAAAATACAGCAACAGAAAAAGTGTTAGAAATTTTAAATAATTTGGCACATCAAACCAGTAAGTTATACTTGTCAGTTTTGTGATATGGTTAAATTACAAATGGTTTGGGAGAAGGGTGCTGCTGTGCCTTAAAATTCCCGGACCTATTTTTTGGTGCCAGTCCGGCCCTGGGTTAATGAAAAAATATAGAGGAAGCAATGATCAATGAATTAGAAACATGATCTTGCATCTATAATAAGAACTCTTGGCAACCTTCCAGGGCATCTATAAATCTATAACCCAATAAATGTGCAAGATTAAAAAATCTGTCTAATTGTTACATAATGGCACTTAAAAGTGTTTTTATTTACTCTAGAGATATCCTAAGTATCTTCTTTATTCTAATTAAATCCTTTTATTTTTAAATAATGAATGTATAAGTTTGAGAAGAATGGACGATTGGGGAAATAAAACTGATTTTTGTGCATGGTTTAAGCACAAACAAATTCATTAGCAATTTCCCAAAAATAACTTCTGGAAACAAGGGTAAAATTATAACCAAATTCTTTATTTGCTATGCCTATAATTAGCAGATCTCATTAACTCATCATAAAGTTGGGATACAATTAGAGAATACAAAATATTCAGAAACACAATTAATTTATGCATACATTTAATTAAATGAAGGAAAAGGGAATACTAGCAGACATTCAGCTGTTACACTTGGGTTAATTTCAGATATAAATAAACAATGAAATAATAAGGTCTATTTCCAGGTGGAGCTAAACCCACAGATTATTAAATGTTCTCACCTGATAATGGATAAGGCAAAACAATGTATCCAATTTTGTATGCATAAGAAATAGTATATTACTCAGTGCATGATTAAAATACAACTATATTAACTTTTCTAAGATCCCATCTATCTGTGTTTGCATGCTTACACATGAGCATTTCTTCTTCTGTATTGATGTGATCATTTCTTCATAACAATATACAAGAGATCTCTATAGTCTAATCTTTATCACTTTTATTGTAATTTATTCAGTTTGTTACAAAGAAACAAATGTTTATGTATTGCTAAATAATTTGGAATTAAAGGTATCAAGGGGGAATAAAAAAAATATAATATTATTAATAGAAATAATAATGTAGGGGGGAGTTTGAGTGGCAGCCATCTTGCTGACCATTTTATGTGTGGCTTATGCTTTGAAAAAGTATCAGCAAGCATCATTATCATATCTAGTTTTGGAACATTGCATAAAGTTGGTCTTATGTTGAATGTTCACACCAAATCGCCTCTTAACGGAGAAATAAAAAAAGGCATGAAACTGTGCTGGGTTACTAATTTAAATGTCAACAGCACTCTATTGTTTTAGATTTGCGCTTTCCTAATGCTGGAGCTCTCCCCCCTTTAGATGGATAGCGACAGAAACCATTGTTTTTGTGCCATTTAGAGAATAAGGGTTCAGAGACTTCACAATCAAGCCGTGTGGGGAATATAACTGGACAGACCTATTTTGCATGTTGAAATAGGCTACTTACCTGTGCTATGTATATAGTAACATTTGCTTCAGATACTCAGTGATGTTTGAGATGTGGGTGAACCTTGGAGGAATGATGATGATGATGAGATGATCTGAAGATCAATATCAGTCATATAATACTGTTGTACATTTTGAGGAACTTACCTGAGTCACATTTGACACAATTTTCTACCCTTAAATGTATAATAAGTATTTCATTTTGGAACTGCAGCTGGACATGAACTTCCATTAAATTCAGTATGTTATTTTTCAGTGGGTGCTGGTCTGTTAAAGAGTAGATATTGTGAGTCACTATACTTGCTGCTTAATCATTTTCCTGCACACCAAGGCCCCGATATTAAAAGCATCGACAGACCATTGAGAACCTGCCTGTTTGGGTTCACCAGGCATACATTCTTAAAAAGTGGGCTGAATCTCATTGTGCCGACAAGTGGTGATGCGTCTCCCATAGGATAAAATGGGGATTGCAACTTTTGACATTGCCACTTAACTGGCGGCAGGGGTGCTGTTTTTAAAGCGAGTTTACACAAAATAGACCGTGTCATGAAAATTAAAACAAATTCTGTGTAGTAACACTTCAAATTATGCATATGAAAATTCAGTTTCACTGTACATTCAATAGATTTGTTACACTGGGAAATATTGCCACTGAAAAGCAGACAAGACTAATATGACTGCAGAAAGATAGCTAAGATAGGACAGTGCTTTGAATATTAGAAGCCCATGGTGATATTTTTCCATTAAAATACAGGTTACTCCTATAGAACGCCCAGTAAGTGCCTACAGACTGCCTATATATTCGTCATGTCTGTGATAAAGACATAAATAAACCTTCATATTTAAACTACAGGAGCTCGGGATTGTGTAGTATAATGTTACAATATGCATGGGAACTGTGAACATGATTATACTAATCTTCTATTGTGTACTTAGGCATGTATTTTTACTTATTTTAAGACTGCACAATATCAATATTCATATTTACATTATATTGAGAATGAGATTTGCAATACTTATATTTCACAATATTGCGATTTTGCATTTCCACAATTCACAATTGTCGGTATATACCAGGGTTACAATACAACTTATTTATTATTATCTTTAAAATAACCTCCAATTAAAATGTATATACGAAAACAATTGAAATTGATCTTTTTTCCTAAATTCTTAGATTAGTTATCATTATAGACACCTTGAATTATATTTATGAAGAGACTAGATTATGAATCAATTATATGTCTATGCTGCTACAATATTATTTACAAAGCGAAACAAAATATATCTCAATAAGTTAAAATTGAATTATACCAGGTCAATTTGTAAATAGCCAGCAATCTTGGCTTAATACCACAATATGGGTTACAAACTTACTCTGCTTAATATACCACAACTAGAGAAGTTTATATACAATTTACAAGAGATTCCACAATAATAAGTCTGACTTAGAGACATGAAATACAAAGACCTTTATAACAAATAAAATTATTTAGCATTAAATATGACTGATTCTAATTTACACAGGACTATGGATATAAACTTAAAACACCAAATATGCTCTTTAAATTACCAGCTGCAATCTAATTATAGCTAAAGAATACCTTTGATTTAAAACATTAAAAATATAGAGCAATCATATACATCACCAAATAAACCACTTTGAAGTTCAGCTTTTTCAGATAAATCCAGTTCACCTCATATGAGAAGTATTGCAATTATGGATAAAGAAAGTTAGGCCCAGGATTGCTTTATGGAGACTGTGTTTCAAAAGGCAGCAGTTCTGAGTCAGTCAAAATTCCAGCAAAAGACCCTTTCTCTCCTATTGCAAGAGCTTTTATCAAGTGATAAACCCGCATTTGTTTTGTAATCATTGGTGAATATTCGGATACGCCCTTCCGGTGCTGTCTCTGATTGGCCCTCAAATCTGAACAGTCAATTGGCTTACTGGGAAAGTATGGGCTCTAACAGTCAATTTGTTTGGCTGTCATATCAGCTTTAGTCCACTAGGGGACAGCAGACAACTAGAAATGCAGTCTCATTATCAATATTGCTAACAGTAAATACAGTTTACTATATATCTTCAACTGTATATTTAATATACTCACTATTTTCTGATATTAATAAATTATATGTTCAGCATGTGTGGTACCATATAATACTATTTACCCTGATTATTTTCATGCTAAATATGAGTATATTACTTCATTATGGCACTTAAGAGGATTTTAATACTTTTAGCATGGATCTAATTAATATTTTCTCAGTTTACAATTCCCATCATATATCATAGACGTACCTTGTGAGTAACAATCTGATGTAATTTCATATAGCTATATTTACATTTGATTATTATCCCATATTAATATAAACATTGTATATCTGTATATCTCTTGCTGAGTGTATAAAAACACAATTTATATATATAATTTATGGGACAATTTACTGTTTTCTCCTAAGTCTGAAATGAAAGAGACAATGTTGTTATTCCAACACATTTAAACATTTATTAGATTGACTATATAACTATTTATTAAATTCAGCAAAAACTTATCTGATATGTTACTGTTAGGCATTTCTATTCAGATCCACAAATATACATTTATACGATTTATTTGGACAGTCTGAGGCATATATTAAATATTTGGAAACTATATAGATAGTTTGTTTAAACTTTAACTCTTCAAGACCTTTATGCTTTTAAAGTACTCATTTTGTTAACGTTTAAGTTGTCACCAAGTCTGGGGAGGACATTTGTTGAAAACTCAGCATGTACCAATTTGCATCGAAATATGAATGGTCACTTTCCCTGTAAAACTGGTTCTTCTCTGCATACACTTAAGCTTCAAAGAGTTGAATATTGTAGACCTCCCGGCTGCTTATCCACAGGGGTAAGTTATCTTACCTAATTTAACAAATGTTTCCCTTTTGTCCTCAACTTGTCTTAAGCAGTGAGGCGGTCAGGGGCTGTAGTGAGACAAATTCATAACAAAAGAAAGAAGAAAATAAGTTGCACACTGCGGTTAAAAAGTAAAAAAGTAAATTTTAATGGTATGCCTTAAAAACAAGGAACACTGAGGCTAGCAGGATGAACATCCTAACATGTTTCGTGAATATACTCGGCACTTAATCATAGGACTATGATTAAGTGCCGAGTATAGGCACAAAACATGTTAGGATGTTCATCCTGATAGCCTCAGTGTACCTTGTTTTTAAGGCATACCATTAAAATTTACTTTTTTACTTTTTAACCGCAGTGTGCAACTGATTTTCTTCTTCCTTTTGTTCTGTTTTTCTGCGGCGGAACTGGCCATAGTTTCAGCGTGCACCCCCTGGGCTTCACACCTTTGCTCTTCCCCTGAACTTCCGGTGGCGTTTTCAGTCAGCACGGGATTGAGCGGCTGCTTTCGTGGATGAGAAAAATTCATATCAAATTAGATATTACCTAAAATGAAATATTAAATTATGCGATACATCTGTAGTTTATTTAAAGGGACAGTCAAGTCCCAAAAAACTTTTATGATTCAAATAGGGCATGTCATTTTTTTTTTTTATAGTCTTTATTTACAACCAACAATATGTACAGAATACAAAAAAGAAAGAATTAGGTTTTTTTAGCCTTGTACATGGAACCACCAAACAAAAGTAAAAAAGTACTTAGCATGCCTAAATAATCCACATACATATTTAATTAATCAGAGGCACATATGTTTCCCATTTTGACTACTCCTTGTTGGGTTTTTATATTTTATAAAGGAAAGGAAAAGAGAAAAAAAAAAAGGGGGAAACCCTTCACCATCTCCCCAGCAGAACTAGTTCAGAGTTACGTAAGGGATATATCAAATATTCAATCTCCGTGGGAGAAAGAAGTTTTATAAATGCTGACCATTTAAGAAAGAATTTAGCAACATGGACATCATTATCAACACTAATATTATATTGTTCAAGAATGCATTGTTTTTTTAAACAATTTTTAATTTCTGATATACTAGGGACCGTAAGCGTTTTCCATTTTTTAAAAATAAGATATCTGACAGCCAATATAGTTATATTAATAAACTTCACATTGAGTTGTCTATCTTCTGGGTCAGAAAAAAGAAAGATTATATGTTTGCCTATCCAGTTTAATGATGAGAGCTTTAGTATCTTACAAAGCCAAAATTGGACTTTGGACCATACGTTTTTAATTTTAGGGCAGGTCCATAACATGTGCAGGAGGTTTGCAGAGGGAAACGAGCATTTAGGGCATGTAATAAAATTCATACTGCCGCATCTCGCTCCTTTTTCTGGTGTAAAATATGTCATATGTAACAGCTTCAGATGAGATTCTCTCCATGTGGCAGAAAGGGTTGTTTGAGTAACCTTTCGAATTGAGAGAGAAGGTATTTTAGATTCTACTTCCTGAGATATCAATGTGGCCCAGTTAATAGCAATTTTATCAAGATTAATTGTGCCCCTATCGGAGACAATAATCAAATAGCATGGAGAAATTGACATGAGTCTATTTTTTGCCAGAATGAACCAGTTTTCTATGCGCCCCAATGACCAATTCCAGCCACACTCGTTCACTAACTTCATAGCATAATGTCTAGCCTGAAGGTAGGCAAAGAAGTTTCTCTGGGAGATATTGAATTCCACCCTCAGAGCGTCAAATGATTTCACACATCTTTTTTCTATGTCAAGTATCTGAAAAACATTAGCAAGCCCTTGGGTCTTCCACTCTAAAAAGATTGAAGATGGTGTTCCTAGCTGAAATTGTGGGTTCCCCAAAAAACCTAGGAAGCTCGACACCCGATGTTCTATTCCTAATAAAGTACATATCTTTCTCCAAGCTAGAATTATATTATAAATAGATCTATAACGTTTAACTTGGGGTGGGATATGAGTAGTGTCGAGATGAATCAACGCAATTGGTGAATAAGGATACAAAATACTGCTCTCTAAGTCATTATTTGTAACATAATTATGAGCAAAAAGCCAATCTGCTAGAATACGAACCAGAAATACATAGTTATATACTCGTAAATCAGGTAAAGCCAGGCCTCCGGATCCTATTGGAAGGGAGAGTTTTACAAGTGATATTCTGGATTTCCTACCCTGCCACAGGAAAAACCGGAGTTGTGAATTGAATAAACTCAAATCGTTCTTTCTTAAAATTAAAGGAATATTTTGAAGGACATATAGAATTTTTTGTAATAAGATCATCTTATAAGCTGCTATGCGTCCAGACAAGGACAAGGGTAAAGTCTGCCAGTTCTTAAAAACGGATTTAACCTTATTCAACACAGGAGGAATGTTCAGGGAATACCAGGAATCAGGATTACTTGAGACATTTATACCCAAATATCTAAATGAGTCATTCACTATAGAGAAGGGTACATTTATAGGAGAGCTGTCTGTGTGCCTTATCCAGAGAAGTTCAGATTTCTTTATATTTACCTTATACCCTGAAAAGGAACCAAACTGTTGTATAGTTGATAAAAGAGTAGGTAAATTTCTACGTAAATTAGAAAGATAAATGAGAATATCATCAGCATATAATGCTATTTTCAACTCCCGCCCAGCCACCCCAATCCCCTCCAATCTCTGTCTTATCATTATAGCAAAAGGTTCTATAGCAATATTAAAAAGGAGCGGGGAAAGGGGACACCCCTGCCTAGTCCCCCTATGCAGAATTATTTCTGGAGATAGCTGGCCATTTACTATCATTCTTGTGGAGGCTGTACGATAAAGTTTTTCAATAAACTTAGCAAATTTACCTTTTAGCCCAAATTGTTCTAATGAAAATAGAAGATGATCATGGTAAACTGAGTCAAAGGCCTTTTCGGCGTCAATAGCCAAGATTGCCAAATCTGGAATACCTCCCTCCTCTGAATGATCAGCATCCGTACCATTCGCAAAATAATCCAAGGTAAGCAGGAGTTCCCTTATTTTGGCCGCAGAGTTCCTATTCTTCATAAAACCAGCCTGATCTGGGCTAATAATCAGGGGAAGAAGGGACTGGAGTCTCTGGGCGAGAATCGTAGTCAACAATTTATAATCGGTGTTCATCAAAGCTATGGGTCTATATGACTCGACCATTCTTGCATCTTTGCCCTTTTTTAAAATTAAAGACGTATATGAAGCTGTAAAATTAGATGAGGGTTCATTTCCCTCTGTATATATATAGTTGAATAACAAGGTTAAATCAGGTATTACAGTGGAGGGTATCATTTTATAGAACTCATTAGGTATTCCATCCGGGCCAGGTGCTTTGTTATATGCTAGATTTTTAATTGCCTTTGCAACTTCTATTTCCGTAATGGGGGATTCAAGTTCCTTAATTAGACTAGGTGTTAATGTTGGAAAAGAAATTTCTCCCCAGAACTTCCGACGTTCTGTGAGGTCAGAAGTCCTGGGGGAGTATATTCCCTTATAGTAATCATAGAAAATTTGAACAAAATCCTGAGAGGAACTAAACATCTGTCCCTCTTTTTCTAGAGAATCTATTAACTGAGAGCCTAAATCCTGCCTCAGCAATCTAGCCAGAAGTTTTCCCGTCTTGTTCCCATATTTGTAAAGTTTCGCAGAAAACCGAACTTCCTGCTGAGTAGATTTATAAAGTAGGAATGAGTCTCTCTCTTCTAATGCAGCAATATATTTAACCCATTTCTGAGACGTCTTTTCTAATAAATATGAGTTATAAGCATTTGTAACTGCGCGAAGAAGTTCATTTTCGCGTTTTTTAAATTTCTTGGTACGCCTAATGGTATATGCCAAAATTTCCCCCCTCAACACTGCTTTAGCAGTTTCCCAAAACAAAGAAGGACGGGCTCTAGCCTCCGCATTAAACAAGGCAAAGTCCTGAAACTTAGTTTCGAGGAAACTTCTGAATCCAGAATCAGCAGACAAATATTTAGGAAAGAAAAACCGATTATTTGTATGTGAAGGGCCAGTCGTATAAATCTCAAAGCAAATTGGAGCATGATCCGATACCACAATAGGCAAAATTTGAGCTGATACTTTGTGTTTACAGAGTCTTTCATCAACCAAAAATAAATCAATCCGTGACAGTGATTTATGTGCTTTTGAGAGACATGTAAAATCACGTGTATCCGGATTCAATATCCTCCAAATATCCTTGACTCTCAAGTTAGAAAAAATCCTGGAGAACAACTTTGCCTCGAGATTATCTCTTTTGGTTTTTTTGACTAATGGCTGCTGCCTCATTCTATCAATTGGGTATTGAGGAGCCATATTAAAGTCCCCAGCTAGAATTAAAAAACCCTCTGCACATGTCATAAGCCTGGCCTGAAGCGTATCCCAAAATGAGGAACTAAAAACATTTGGAGCATATACATTGCATAAAGTGTACAAAACATTAGCAACCTTAATTTTCAGTATGATATATCTCCCCTCCTCATCTGATTCACTTTGTATTATCTCATATTTGAGTTTTTTACCCAGAAGAATAGCAACTCCCCCTTTTCGGCTAGAACTAGATGAGAAAAAGACCTCCTTAACCCAAGAAGATTTTAGTTTAAGAATTTCTTGAGTCTTTAAGTGGGTTTCTTGTAAAAAAGCAATAGCAGTACTTATTTTCTTCAAATAGGAGATTATCATTTTTCTCTTAATAGGAGAAGTTAACCCTCCTATATTCCATGAGGTAAATTTAATCCCAGTCATTATAGTAGATATCTATGTTCCAGAAGGGAAGATGGTGAAGAAGAAGAGAAAGAAAAAAAAAAAAAAAAAAAAAAGGGGAAAAGGAAAACCCCAAAACATGCGACTGACCCACCTGAGCCGTATGTTGCCCATTTGCTGAAAAGGGCCCATCTTAAGGGAAAAAATGAAAAATAACAGATCTATTCTAATTTTTACCAATAGGAAAAAAAAAACCTAGATAGTGTGTCACCTCAACTGCTCAGGTGTGCAGTTTTTGGTGAAAAATGATTCTGCCGTACTGGCAGAATCAAAAAAATGCAAAGTGTTGTTGCACACAAGTCGTAACCTAGCAGGATGTAAAATTGTCGCTCGCAGCCCCTGCTGTATAAACTTAGTGCAGACCGGAGCCAACTGCCTTCTTTTTGAGGCAGTTTCAGCTGCATAGTCCTGGAATAAAAGGATTTTTGTACCTTCCAGTAATATAGGTTGATTTTTACGAAAGGCTTGTAGGAATGTAATTTTGTCCTGGTAATTCAGGAATTTAGCTATGATTGGCCTTGGCCTCATATTTTCTTTGGATAAAGGTAATGACCCTAACCTGTGCACCCTTTCTATAACTGGCTGCGTTTGAGGTATGTTCAGTAATGCTGGTAATGTTTGTGTTATGAATGTATTTAAATCCTCAAACTGCTTCCCCTCAGGTACCCCCACTTCTTTCAAGTTATTGCGCCTGGCGCGATTTTCCAAGTCTTCTACTTTATTTTGCAATTTAGCAAGGGCTGAGGAAGTGGCTTCTAGTTTACTGTTTTGAGAGCTAGAGTGAGATCTTCTAAGTCAGATACTCTCTGTTCAACTTCAGAGAATCTTTCCGAGAATTGTTTGACTTCTGTAACTAGCTGCGCAATATCCTGTTTGATTTCTATTCTAAGTGAATCAAACTTAGGTGCGAGAGCAGCAGAGATATTTAAGACTAGAGACTGTGTATCAGCGGAATCAAGTAAATTTGATGATTCTTGGGTTACCAATTGTGGCTCACCCACAGGCTCTGTATTGGGTTTATGTTTTTTATCCCTCTGTCTAGCCGACATGACTGAAGGTGATGTGCGAGATTGTGTGTGTAAAAATTTATCCATAAAATAATGGGAGTGAATTGTGGTAGGGAGCAAAAAAAAAAAAAAAAAAAAAAGAAAGAGACAGACTAATCTACTGAAAAAAGGAGAGAGAAGTGAAGGATATGTGAAAAAGTGAACACTTTAGTGTAGGTTATTTTCTCCTCTAAAAGGAGAGAAAGAAAAGAAAAATTAACCGTGAACTAAGTGAGTCAGGTTCAGTCAAGCTGGTAACAAGATAAGATATATCATATCACAGAGAAGGGGTCCTGCTGTGGAGCCCACAGTTTTCTAATCTTTAAGAAAGCCCTCAATAGTGATTAATATATCGTTTTAAATTTTCAGCTAAGAACAGAAAAAAACAGTATTTAGCAACTCAAGTCTCCTAGTCCTAGGCCATCAGGTCAATATTTTATAAATTTTAGAAAGAAATCAGCTTTTAAGGTACTTTTAAGCTAATTGATACTCAGATTATTTCACCTGTGTGTATCTGGCACACCAGATTACTTGTAGACTATTAACACACCTTTAAACTAAATGTAAATCACTGCTATGAAACCAGTGCTCCTGACAAATTTTAACAGAGCTTAATGTAGCTTTAAAAGTTGAGCAAAGCTATATAGGGTAATTCAATATTATAATACGCTTGCTGTGGGTCTGTGAAGAAAACAAAAGAAACCCCCAGTCAATTAGTAACAGTCTGAATGGTTCAGGAAATATGAAGATACAATGTTTCACATTTTGCTGCTACAAATTAACAACATACAGTTTCCAAGAGAAATATATACCAATTAGAAACTAGGGGGTTCTAAATTTTAAGTTGTCATAAATACAACCTAAAGAAAACAAACCTAGCAAATTTAGGTATTATAAAGCGCTTATAGGCCAGTAGCCGTTATTTAAGTCAGGGTCAAACACACCTCTAAGCTAAATATATTTTACTTTTTTGAAGTCAGTACTCATAGTATATTTTAACACCGCTGGATGTGTCTTCAAAACTTAGGTAGAACTACATGGAGTGGCCCGGTGTTATAGTACACTTGCTATGGATCTGAGAGAGAAGCAAGCGAAAACCCCCAGTCAGTTAGTAACAAACTAAATAATTCAAGAATAAAATAATACAATGTTTCACTTTTTGCTGCTATAAATTAACAACATGCACTTTCAAGGAAAAATATATAGCAGTTAGAAACTAAGGGGTTCTAGGTTTTATCGTAAATAACAGCTAAAGAAAACAGATCTAACAAAATTAAATGTTGTACAGTGCTTGCAAGCAATAGCCGTTATTTATATCAAAGTCAAGCCGGCTGTCATAGCTTATAGATTATATGCAAACCCCAGCAAAGGAGAAGAAAAAAAAAAAAAAAAAGAACAAATAATAAGGGTCAAGTCATTTCAGGATAGAGGCGGCTAAAAAGGAAAGGAAAAACTGCAAGTTTTATCCCAGGAGTTCTACGTTACCCAGAACCAATAGACCAAGCTTTGAGCAGGGGATAACCAGCGATCATCAGCCTCAGCCCCCCCTCACGCAGCATCGGTGGGAAGGGGAGCGTCTTCCAGGTCGAGGGAACAGCGTTTGCCGAAAAACAAATCAGCAGACTGCAATACACAGATACCAATAACCTCGTCTCCTGCGTCTTTTTCAAGAAAGCCGGTCAGCTACTCTCAGGGGTGTGACTCATATGCTGCCACAGTCACTCCGCCAGCCAACACCGACAGCACTCCTGAGTCTCAAACACCTTGGCTAGAGGCAGAAGAAAGAAGGCAGAGGCGGGAAAAAGGGCATCCACAGCTACCACTCCAGCAGCTCCACGTTATCCTCCCCGGAGCCAGCCCTGCACCCGGGATCGACCCGTCTCCTCCAGCAGTGGCCCCCCCTCGCGCAGCACCGGTGGGAGGGGGAATGCCACTTCAGCGCAGGGATGCAAGTAAAAAGAGAAACAACAGGCTACACCATCCGCACCCACTGCTCCAGCCACAGTGCCGGTGTGAAGTACAGGTAACTCCAGCTCCAACTCCTAGGTATTCAGTAAACACAGGAGAGCGGTAAGTTCTCAGAGTCCACACAGCTTATGATAAGTGCAGCGCCTCTCAGCTCCGTCCTCGGTTTCAGTTTATTCGGCAGTGATCGGGAGTTTGACTTGTCTTTTAGTTGAACACTTCTTCTTGGGTTGCCCCGGCTTAATAAGGAGATTGTGTGACAACAGCCGTTTTTTAAAGAGTATTAATTTTACTATAATGTTAGGTCCTTTTTCAGAGCTGCTATCTGCAGCTATTTAGTGCAATGTCAGGGCACTATGGAGTTTCCAGCAGCGGTGATATTCAGCAATACAAGCCACCCTAAACTAGAGGGTTTTGGGCGCGGTTCCACACCAACAGCTTGTAGGTAGGAGAGATCAGGACAGGTGCAGCACCTGATCACACACCTGTGCTCCTCCTCCGGAAACTCCAGGGCATGTCATTTTAAACAACTTTCCAATTTACTTTTATCACCAATTATGCTTTGTTCTCTTGGTATTCTTAGTTGAAAGCTAAACCTAGGAGGTTCATATGCTAATTACTTAGACCTTGACGGCTGCCTCTAATCTAAATGCATTTTTATAGTTTTTCACCACTAGAGGGCATTAGTTCACGTGTTTCATATAGATAACTTTGAGCTCATGCACATGAATTTACCATGGAGTCAGCTTTGATTGGCTAAAATGCAAGTCTGTCAAAAGAACTGAAATAAGGGGACAGTCTACTGAGGCATAGATACAAGGTAATTACAGAGGTAAAAGAGTGTGAGAAAATAGTGCGCTGGTAAAATAAAGTATCAAACCCCTTACAATGTTTTAGATCCTTCAATCTAAAAGTAGTATGTCGTGGAAAAAAGAGGTTTTGTAAGGGCGCTAATAGCTGAAGATACTTGTGTGAAATTATTTACACTATCTGTGATAGATATCCATGATAAATGTTTTAAGTGTTAATAAAATCAGATCAGAAAAGCTTCTATCAAAAACAAATGATTTATTCGGTTACAGTATATTTAAAAAAAATTAAAAATTTTTTTTTAGAGACGTCTCTAGTACAATTCGGTCAGAGAATAAAAATAAAAATAAAAGTAGTACTGATTAGTACTTCATGAGAAATATTAGTTTACTGCTTATTTTATTAGTCACAGGGAAAATATCTATTGGTGTGTGACTAAGCAATTTGCCAAGATTTCTCATGAATTATTCAGAGTTCATAAAATTACACATTGACATCTATTTAAAATGAAATTCACATAACAGCTTGATAAAACTTGTGCAAAAAAATGGAGCTTAAAATAGAGCTGTGCATAAGAAGGAAAATTATATAGAGTTATGTCTCTGTACCGGATTAGGTCAATCCTTTGTGTTTGTTTCACAGCGAACTATCAAAGATAATTATCGTGTCCATATATATGAACCAAGAGAAATATCCAATAATCATATACTGCTGATAGCTTAAGATTGCAGTTTGCAACTCTCATACAGATTGTACCTTATCGTATGCGTGAGCAACAGCAGGGTATCCTGTGCGTCCTGCGGCTCAGTTCTTCTGGCAGTGTCCTCGTGTTGTTGGCGTTTGACGTCACACCCGATGTGTGGGGGCTTGACTTGCGTCTGCCAATCACTGCTTAACGAATCGTTAGTATACAAAATTTCTTCTTGTATCTGATACTTAGTATACAAAATTTCTTCTTGTATCCGATACTTAGTACTTGTTAGGTACCGATCAGCGGAGATGTATATGTTGGAGATAGATTCACCTGCACTTAGTGCTATTTGCACGCAGGTTCCGATGATGCTTGTCTTTAATGTCCTTTGGTGACAGTCAACCCGGGTTGGTTCAATCGGCTCAAAGATTAGTGGAGTCAAGTGTGCAGTCTTTTACTTCTACGCTTTTCACTCCCTCCAGGAGCTTTATCAAGAATGATTTGGACTGTTTGACTCCTCTCTTTAATAGGTGTATCCTGTTTCCCATTGGTTCATGGTAATCCCATAGTTAAGGTGGTATAATTTATTTGCACTTGCTCCTTATACATTGCTCCATTATATTGCTTATCGTAAATTTGACCAAACATATTTAGATATCAAAACATAAAAAGACCATTAAAACATTTTTATTTTTATTTGGATATCGAAACAAAAAGACCATTAAAAATTTTTTTGTTAAAATTGGACCAAACCTATTAGGAATAAGTATAAAAGCGTAGAAAATGCATTTGTTGGGGAAATTGAATTATTGTGTTAGGATGCATAAAAGATATATTCTCTAATCAAGAAGAAATGGTGAGATATCGAGTTCTGAATTTAGACCTTTGGGGAATAGCGTGTCAAATTTAAAGATATACTCTGCCTCTTTTAGAAGCAGTTTTTTCTGTATATCCCCACCTCTCCAATGTTTTTCTACTTTGTATATACCCCAATAAGATACATCTTTTGTATTGCCCTTATGTATGGTTTTAAAATGTTTATAAAGATGCGTATCCTCCATTTCGTTCTCTATATTATTAAGATGTTCCCTGATTCTATCTCTCAGAGTTCTGTTAGTTTCTCCAAAATAAAAAAGATTGCAAGTGCATTTTAGGACATAAATAATACCTTTATGTGAGCATCTTATGAGTTCTTTAATTAATATGATATTATTAGGACCTATCTGTATCGTATTGGATTTATTGCTGTGTTTGCATGATTAACATGAGTAACATGGAAAAAAACCTGTTAGCTTCTGTCCATGGAGATCTTTTTGTATTAATTTTTTGTTTTTGGGTTTTCTTAGTTCACTGGGTGCAAGGGCTGATTTTAAGTTACTTGCTTTTTTGAAAACAAAGCTGGGGTTGTCTGTTACTTTTTCTCCCAGAATATTATCTTCCTTAATGAGATGCCAATGCCTTTTTATAATTTTTTTCACCATATTATGGTCAGTGTGGTAATCAGTTATAAAGGGAATTTTTATTCTATTTTCGTCTGTATTTGTTTTTTCTTTGTATACTAGTAATGATTCCCTGTTGGTATTTTTTGCCCTTTCTAATGCTTTTTTGGTATGTGTTGTGTTGTAACCTCTTGAGTTGAATCTTTCAATTAGTGTTCCTGCCTGGTCTTCGAAATCTGCCATCCTAGAGCAGTTTTTTCGGACTCTGAGACACTGCCCTATTGGTATGTTGTCTTTCCAGGCGTCCAGATGACAACTTTTGGCATGCAAATAATTGTTACAATCAACTTGTTTGATATATGTTTTTGTCTCTATCTTATTGCCCAGTGCCATGATTTCCAAATCCAGGAAAGTGATTGTCTCTTTACTTTGGTTATGTGTGAAATGCAGACCAAAATTATTTTGGTTCATTTTTTCAAACATTTGAATTAGATCAGTTTCTGGCCCTTTCCAAATTATTATAAGGTCATCAATGTACCTTTTATAGAGTACAAGGTTTGCACCATAGCCGCCGGATCCGAAGAAATTTTCTTCCCAGAGACCCATAAAGAGATTGGCGTAGCTAGGTGCAAACCTTGTACCCATTGCTGTTCCTTCTATTTGGAGATAAAACTTATTATTAAAAGAGAAATAGTTGTTCTCTAGGATAAATTTAATGCTCATCAAAATAAATTCCTTATGTATTTCTGGCATATCTGTGTCTTTTGTTAGATAGTGGTTGATTGCCTCCATTCCCTTTTTGTGGTCTATCACTGTGTACAGTGACGTTACGTCACAGGTGGCTAGATACATATCATCTTCCCACTGGAAAGTATTTAAGATGTTAAGTACTTGAGTAGAGTCCCTCAAGTAAGAACTTAAATTTGTTACATATTTTTGCAGATGTACATCTACATATCTTGAGAGATTGGAGGAAATGGAATCGATCCCTGATATGATGGGCCTACCAGGGGGATCGATTAGGCTCTTGTGAATTTTTGGTAGAAAGTAAAAGATCGGTATTCTTGGATTTTGAGGCGTAAGAAATTGATATTCTTTTTCATTTAATACACCTGATCTTTTACCTTCTACCAACAATTTGTTCAGTGTTTGTGTATATTTATTTGTAGGATTAAGATCCAATTTTTTATATGTTGTGGTATTGTCTAAGAGTCTATGGGCTTCAATGAGATATTTTGCGGTGTCCATCACGACTATACCGCCGCCCTTATCTGCAGATTTTATAGTTAACTCTTTATTGTTCTGTAGGTTATTTATGATGGCTTTTTCCTTCAGGCTTAGGTTAAACTGTTTTGGTTTTTGGGTAGTACATCTTTTAATGTCTTTAAGTACTAATTTTTCGAAAGTATCTAGATAATTCCCTTTTGATTGTGTAGGGTTAAATTTAGATTTTGGTTTTAGATTAGAGTGATTGATTTTCACAGATGTTTGTGTATTCAACTGTCTCTCTATAGGGTTTTTTAAGAAATGTCTTTTCAAGGTAAGATTTCTCACAAATTTTTTCACATGTATAAAAGTATTAAATTTGTTGAGTCTGGCAGTGGGAGCATATGTGAGACCTAGGCTTAGGACTTTTTCTTCTTCTTTGTTAAGGGGAGTACTACTTAAGTTATATATTCCTTGATTGTTGTTAGTTATCTCCCTCTTTTTGCTACTTTTTCTGGATAATCCCCTTCCTCTCTTTCCTCTAATCCCCTTTTTCTTCTGGGATTTGTTGCTGTTTCTAGCTGAAAGAGGTCCCTTGAAGTGCCCTCTTTCAGAGGGCTTTTCCCTAAAAAAAGTGGGTAATCATTATGTGTTTGGTTTTCTCTTCTTTGCTCTAAGTCTCTTAAAGGTTCAAACCTATTGTGGGTCGGAGTTCTCCAAGAGTCCCATTGTCTGTTTTCTCTCCTATATGTTCTTGGATACTCCCACTCATTGGGTTTTTCATTATATGTGCTAGAATGGGTGTTATCTGTCCTGTTATGTGGATAATACTGTTCTCTTGCTCTATACCATGGTTGTTGATTATAGTGATGGTCTCTGTTATAGTTAGATGATCTTTCGTTTTGATATGCATTCCTATTATATGTATTTTGATACCTATTATTCTCATAATGATGGTAAGTATTATGTTGACTGTCACCAAAGGACATTAAAGACAAGCATCATCGGAACCTGCGTGCAAATAGCACTAAGTGCAGGTGAATCTATCTCCAACGTATACATCTCCGCTGATCGGTACCTAACAAGTACTAAGTATCGGATACAAGAAGAAATTTTGTATACTAAGTATCGGATACAAGAAGAAATTTTGTATACTAACGATTCGTTAAGCAGTGATTGGCAGACGCAAGTCAAGCCCCCACACATCGGGTGTGACGTCAGACGCCAACAACACGAGGACACTGCCAGAAGAACTGAGCCGCAGGACACACAGGATACCCTGCTGTTGCTCACGCATACGATAAGGTACAATCTGTATGAGAGTTGCAAACTGCAATCTTAAGCTATCAGCAGTATATGATTATTGGATATTTCTCTTGGTTCATATATATGGACACGATATACAGAGACATAACTCTATATAATTTTCCTTCTTATGCACAGCTCTATTTTAAGCTCCATTTTTTTGCACAAGTTTTATCAAGCCGTTATGTGAATTTCATTTTAAATAGAATGTGTAATTTTATGAACTCTGAATAATTCATGAGAAATCTTGGCAATCTGCTTAGTCACACACCAATAGATATTTTCCCTGTGACTAATAAAATAAGCAGTAAACTAATATTTCTCATGAAGTACTAATCAGTACTACTTTTATTTTTATTTTTATTCTCTGACCGAATTGTACTAGAGACGTCTCTAAAAAAAAATTTTAATTTTTTTTTTAAATATACTGTAACCGAATAAATCATTTGTTTTTGATAGAAGCTTTTCGGATCTGATTTTATTAACACTTAAAACATTTATCACGGATATCTATCACAGATAGTGTAAATAATTTCACACAAGTATCTTCAGCTATTAGCGCCCTTACAAAACCTCTTTTTTCCACGACATACTACTTTTAGATTGAAGGATCTAAAACATTGTAAGGGGTTTGATACTTTATTTTACCAGCGCACTATTTTCTCACACTCTTTCACATCACGATTTTCCTTCACATAAATAGTTGCAGCAGGTTTTCCTTTTCTTTTTATACCACCTAACTAAATATGGAGGATATTTTTGACTTCAGGGATAAAATCTTTCTAGATATGAGAGAGGAAAACATCCCCTTAACAAATCCGATTAGTTCAGACAAAATTTCAGACCTAATGCAAAGTTTAGAACATGAACTCACAAAAGAACTAAAACAACAAATGGAATTAGTTTTCCTTAATAGATACACAAAAAAAGGTATTATACCAAAAGGATTACTTTTAAAGAAAAATTGCACTTTCACTTTAAGCGATACTTTACAAACAGAATGGAAAGATACACTAACTAAAGCCTCTAACACACTAATTGAGATTTTGAAAAGATCTAGAAAAGAAACACTTTTAACTATTGAGAAAAATATTTTAGAAATTAAAGAGAAATTAAAGGACAGGAAAAACGAAAATGAATACAAAGAAAGACAAAAAGTAATAATGGATAAACTAAATAATCTGAATAAAGATTTATTAAGAACAAAATGGGGAAAAATGGAAATAGACATAAAAAATAATAGTCAATCTCAACAAATGGAAGAAACTACCGAAGATAATTTAGACACATCTAAGACCCACATTAATTATTATCCACACGGTAATACCTACAAAAACAAAAGACAACATAATACTTACCATCATTATGAGAATAATAGGTATCAAAATACATATAATAGGAATGTATATCAAAACGAAAGATCATCTAACTATAACAGAGACCATCACTATAATCAACAACCATGGTATAGAGCAAGAGAACAGTATTATCCACATAACAGGACAGATAACACCCATTCTAGGACATATAATGAAAAACCCAATGAGTGGGAGTATCCAAGAATACCACAACATATAAAAAATTGGATCTTAATCCTACAAATAAATATACTCAAACACTGAACAAATTGTTGGTAGAAGGTAAAAGATCAGGTGTATTAAATGAAAAAGAATATCAATTTCTTACTCCTCAAAATCCAAGAATACCAATCTTTTACTTTCTACCAAAAATTCACAAGAGCCTAATCGATCCCCCTGGTAGGCCTATCATATCAGGGATCGATTCCATTTCCTCCAATCTCTCAAGATATGTAGATGGATATCTGCAAAAATATGTAACAAATTTAAGTTCTTACTTGAGGGACTCTACTCAAGTACTTAACATCTTAAATACTTTCCAGTGGGAAGATGATATGTATCTAGCCACCTGTGACGTAACGTCACTGTACACAGTGATAGACCACAAAAAGGGAATGGAGGCAATCAACCACTAAAAAAAAATTTGTGAGAAATCTTACCTTGAAAAGACATTTCTTAAAAAACCCTATAGAGAGACAGTTGAATACACAAACATCTGTGAAAATCAATCACTCTAATCTAAAACCAAAATCTAAATTTAACCCTACACAATCAAAAGGGAATTATCTAGATACTTTCGAAAAATTAGTACTTAAAGACATTAAAAGATGTAATACCCAACAACCAAAACAGTTTAACCTAAGCCTGAAGGAAAAAGCCATCATAAATAACCTACAGAACAATAAAGAGTTAACTATAAAATCTGCAGATAAGGGCGGCGGTATAGTCGTGATGGACACCGCAAAATATCTCATTGAAGCCCATAGACTCTTAGACAATACCACAACATATAAAAAATTGGATCTTAATCCTACAAATAAATATACACAAACACTGAACAAATTGTTGGTAGAAGGTAAAAGATCAGGTGTATTAAATGAAAAAGAATATCAATTTCTTACGCCTCAAAATCCAAGAATACCGATCTTTTACTTTCTACCAAAAATTCACAAGAGCCTAATCGATCCCCCTGGTAGGCCCATCATATCAGGGATCGATTCCATTTCCTCCAATCTCTCAAGATATGTAGATGTACATCTGCAAAAATATGTAACAAATTTAAGTTCTTACTTGAGGGACTCTACTCAAGTACTTAACATCTTAAATACTTTCCAGTGGGAAGATGATATGTATCTAGCCACCTGTGACGTAACGTCACTGTACACAGTGATAGACCACAAAAAGGGAATGGAGGCAATCAACCACTATCTAACAAAAGACACAGATATGCCAGAAATACATAAGGAATTTATTTTGATGAGCATTAAATTTATCCTAGAGAACAACTATTTCTCTTTTAATAATAAGTTTTATCTCCAAATAGAAGGAACAGCAATGGGTACAAGGTTTGCACCTAGCTACGCCAATCTCTTTATGGGTCTCTGGGAAGAAAATTTCTTCGGATCCGGCGGCTATGGTGCAAACCTTGTACTCTATAAAAGGTACATTGATGACCTTATAATAATTTGGAAAGGGCCAGAAACTGATCTAATTCAAATGTTTGAAAAAATGAACCAAAATAATTTAGGTCTGCATTTCACACATAACCAAAGTACAGAGACAATCACTTTCCTGGATTTGGAAATCATGGCACTGGGCAATAAGATAGAGACAAAAACATATTTCAAACAAGTTGATTGTAACAATTATTTGCATGCCAAAAGTTGTCATCTGGACGCCTGGAAAGACAACATACCAATAGGGCAGTGTCTCAGAGTCCGAAAAAACTGCTCTAGGATGGCAGATTTTGAAGACCAGGCAGGAACAATAATTGAAAGATTCAACTCAAGAGGTTACAACACAACCCATACCAAAAAAGCATTAGAAAGGGCAAAAAATACCAACAGGGAATCATTACTAGTATACAAAGAAAAAACAAACACAGACGAAAATAGAATAAAAATTCCCTTTATAACTGATTACCACAATGACCATAATATGGTGAAAAAAATTATAAAAGGGCATTGGCATCTCATTAAGGAAGATAATATTCTGGGAGAAAAAGTAACAGACAACCCCAGCTTTGTTTTCAAAAAAGCAAGTAACTTAAAATCAGCCCTTGCACCCAGTGAACTAAGAAAACCCAAAAACAAAAAATTAATACAAAAAGATCTCCATGGACAGAAGCTAACAGGTTTTTTTCCATGTTACTCATGTAAATCATGCAAACACAGCAATAAATCCAATACGATACAGATAGGTCCTAATAATATCATATTAATTAAAGAACTCATAAGATGCTCACATAAAGGTATTATTTATGTCCTAAAATGCACTTGCAATCTTTTTTATTTTGGAGAAACTAACAGAACTCTGAGAGATAGAATCAGGGAACATCTTAATAATATAGAGAACGAAATGGAGGATACGCATCTTTATAAACATTTTAAAACCATACATAAGGGCAATACAAAAGATCTATCTTATTGGGGTATATACAAAGTAGAAAAACATTGGAGAGGTGGGGATATACAGAAAAAACTGCTTCTAAAAGAGGCAGAGTATATCTTTAAATTTGACACGCTATTCCCCAAAGGTCTAAATTCAGAACTCGATATCTCACCATTTCTTCTTGATTAGAGAATATATCTTTTATGCATCCTAACACAATAATTCAATTTCCCCAACAAATTTTCTACGCTTTTATACTTATTCCTAATAGGTTTGGTCCAATTTTAACAAAAAAATTTTTAATGGTCTTTTTGTTTCGATATCCAAATAAAAATAAAAATGTTTTAATGGTCTTTTTATGTTTTGATATCTAAATATGTTTGGTCAAATTTACAATAAGCAATATAATGGAGCAATGTATAAGGAGCAAGTGCAAATAAATTATACCACCTTAACTATGGGATTACCATGAACCAATGGGAAACAAGATACACCTATTAAAGAGAGGAGTCAAACAGTCCAAATCATTCTTGATAAAGCTCCTGGAGGGAGTGAAACGCGTAGAAGTAAAAGACTGCACACTTGACTCCACTAATCTTTGAGCCGATTGAACCAACCCGGGTTGACTGTCACCAAAGGACATTAAAGACAAGCATCATCGGAACCTGCGTGCAAATAGCACTAAGTGCAGGTGAATCTATCTCCAACATATACATCTCCGCTGATCGGTACCTAACAAGTACTAAGTATCGGATACAAGAAGAAATTTTGTATACTAAGTATCGGATACAAGAAGAAATTTTGTATACTAACGATTCGTTAAGCAGTGATTGGCAGACGCAAGTCAAGCCCCCACACATCGGGTGTGAAGTCAGACGCCAACAACATGAGGACACTGCCAGAAGAACTGAGCCGCAGGACGCACAGGATACCCTGCTGTTGCTCACGCATACGAAAAGGTACAATCTGTATGAGAGTTGCAAACTGCAATCTTAAGCTATCAGCAGTATATGATTATTGGATATTTCTCTTGGTTCATATATATGGACACAATAATTATCTTTGATAGTTCGCTGTGAAACAAACACAAAGGATTGACCTAATCCGGTACAGAGACATAACTCTATATAATTTTCCTTCTTATGCACAGCTCTATTTTAAGCTCCATTTTTTTGCACAAGTTTTATCAAGCCGTTATGTGAATTTCATTTTAAATAGATGTCAATGTGTAATTTTATGAACTCTGAATAATTCATGAGAAATCTTGGCAATCTGCTTAGTCACACACCAATAGATATTTTCCCTGTGACTAATAAAATAAGCAGTAAACTAATATTTCTCATGAAGTACTAATCAGTACTACTTTAATTTTTATTTTTATTCTCTGACCGAATTGTACTAGAGACGTCTCTAAAAAAAATTTTTAATTTTTTTTTAAATATACTGTAACCGAATAAATCATTTGTTTTTGATAGAAGCTTTTCTGATCTGATTTTATTAACACTTAAAACATTTATCACGGATATCTATCACAGATAGTGTAAATAATTTCACACAAGTATCTTCAGCTATTAGCGCCCTTACAAAACCTCTTTTTTCCACGAATTACAGAGGTAAAACATGTATAATTATAACTGTGTTGGTTATGCAAAACTGGGGAATTGGTAATTAACGGATTATCTATCTTTTAAAACAACAAAAATTCTGGTGTTGACTGTCCCTTTAATGTTATTTCACAGCACCACTGTCTAAGTGCACGGTATAAGGGTAAACTGCATTAACCCTATATTTAATCCAAAAGTATACAATATACCAGCACTGAGTTAAAGAATAATATAATCTTTATTTAAGACCCATTAAAAGTAGCAACGTTTCAGGGATTAACCCCTTAGTCATGCTAAGGGGTTAATCCCCGAAACGTCCCTAATTTTAATGGGTCTTAAATAAAGATTATATTATTCTTTAACTCAGTGCTGGTATATTGTATACAATATTGTGATTGTAATTGCGTGATCATGTTTTACTTATAATATTGCAATCGTACTGTAGCAAATGTGCTCTATGTTAAAATTAATATATGTCTATAGATATCAATAAATATGAATCACAATATTATGAAATATGAATATAAAAACAAGTCATCGCAATCACATATTGTTTCTTTACCTCAAAGTTATTGTGTATTTATTAGTAAGTCTGTCAGATTTAAGAGATGGAGATTATGTAGAGGTTTATAAAATGGGACCGAAAAGTGGTCCTCTGGTTTACATAGACCTTCTCTAAAAGTAATGGAGCAGCATGCGACCTCTAGAGTGGCCCATTATAGGAAACTAGTCCTAAAGCCCGTTCACACGGGCCATTTTTTGCATTACAGTGGTCCCACCCCTGGCGTTCTCTCCCTCCCACTCTCTTTTGCTTTCTCTCTCTCCCCCTCTCTTTTGCGCTCTCTCCCCCTCTCTCTCTCCATCTCCCCCTCTCGCTCCCCTCTCTCTCTCGCTCCCCTCTCTCTCTCCCCTCTCTCTCTCTTTCTCTCTCTCCCCCCTTTCTCCCTCTCTCCCCTCTCTCTCTCCCCCCTCTCTCTCTCCCCTCTCTCTATCTCACCACCTATCGATCGGTCACGCCCACTTCTGCTCGGCGCAGTCGGCAGAACAGGTAGGGACTTAGGCCAGTGTGTTTGTCCGCGTGCTGTCTCTACTGCGCATGACAGCTTCAGACAAACACACTTGGCCTTTTATAGTATAGGATAGAAAGTTTTGCTTCCTTGCAGGGTACAACATATGTTTTATATATGCATTTTTTTTTAGAATTACATTATATAATAAAGGAAGTTCTTAAGTTTTTCTTTAATTCCATCATGGACATATGTAATTATTTAGTGCATTCTGACTGTCCCTAGAATAATAAGTGCACACAAAGGGGCATATTTATTAATGTGCGAGCTGACATGATACAATGTAATGCTGCCTCCTGCAGACTGGCCGCTAGCAGAGGGTGTCAATCAACCCAATCGTATTCGATCGGGATGATTGCTGTCCACCACCTCAGACCAGGTTGACCATTCAGAGCTTGATAATTCGGCCCTAAAGTATCATTTACCACTTTTAGATTGTTTGAAATTCTGATTTTAAACGTCAACTAAAATAATAATAATAATGTATATATATATAGATAAATACTAATAAGATTAAAAAGTATTTAAAAAGCAATATTTATTGGGTGAGGGGATAATTCACCCTCTTGCTCCAACCTCCAGCTACCAATGGTAGCATGTGTTGTATATATCTGTAGTCATTTGAAAGTTAGGGCTGTGTATATATAATGCTGGTCTTAATCTTTTTAAGCAGGATCATAGGTTAAAAAAGATTAAACCTGGTACCTCTTAGCAAAGGTATCCGATTTTAATTTGCGCCAGTCAATTTACGGTACCTAGACGTTATTTTCTTGTCCCATTGAAAGTTATAGGAGACAATAAAGTTTATTTTTTATTCAGTTAATTAACATTCAGTTGTCTGAGAGCTCTCATTATTTATATAAGAGACATCTCACCACTCGCAGGAACAGTCTCCTTTTTATAGAATTCCATGAAGGCTGCCCCTTCGAGTGTTGGTGTGGATTACAAGTGGAGCACAAAAATAAAAGTTTGCAAACTATTAATATCTATTGTGCAAAATACATTCCACCTCCATTTGTTTTACCTGGATATTATTTTTGTGCCTTGCAGTAAGTTCAGAGAGAATAGTCTCTGCTAGCATTATAAACGCTTAACCCTTATCATATTTAAAAGGGACAATAAAGTAAACTTAAACTTTCTTGATTCAGATAGAACATACAGGGTCAGATTACGAGTGGAGCACAAATTTACTCTTCTACTAGAGCGTTAATTGCACTAGAAGAAACCTTTTGTGCTTGTTGGGTTACGCTCATATTACGAGTTGAAAGTAAACTGTTTTCACTCTCGCGTTAACCCGACAAGCTCAAAAAGCTGAAGTTAGAATATTGTGTGCACATTCACGTATTCCCCCATAGAAGTCAATGGAGAAAAAAGAGGAGACAAAAGGGGAGAAAAACACCCCACTGTCACACAAACCCGACCACATATTCTAATTTGCACTAACCCAACAAGAAAATATGAATATTTCACATTTCAATGTTCTTCAAATAACAGAATATGTTCTATTTATTCATAAATACATATTTCTACCTATATATGTTTTTTTTTGGTACAATATATATCTATACCTATATAGATATATATTTATAGGTATAGATATATACAGATATGTATGAATATCTATTTAAAAATACATAGAACATATTCTGCTATGTGCAGAACATTTGAATATGAAATATTTACAGTAAATATATACACTATAACACTTTATTCAAAATGAATATTGCATAAATTTGCTTTAACATGTTTTCATATACTTGACTATGAAGGGCTGCAATGCGCTTGTATATATGTCTATATATGTGTACATATGTATTTATGTGTTTATATGTATATATGTCTGTAAATACACATATACACTTATAAATACATAAATACATATAAACACATACTGTATATAGACATATATCTATACATACATATACATCTTCCTACATGTATATGTATGTATATCCATGTTAACGCTATGTGCAGCCTGAGAGCTCATATCTTTGAGCCTTTCTGCAATATTTTTTAAAATAATTTTAACTAAATAGTGTTAATATGAGGGTAACTACACTTTGTAATGTAGCTTTGATTTGTTTTGTACAACTTTTATGTTTCGTGAAACAGTTAACCAGAGCTCTGAAGTCGCGGTAATCATTCATGCATCAATCTTGATTACAATCGCTCTTCATGTCAACTTGTAATACCAGCGGTAAGCCCGACAAGCACTGACCCCAGCGTTAAACCTTTTATAGCTCGGACGCAAACGTTTGCACTCCACTAGTAATTTGGCCCACAATGTGGTTTAAATTAAAGGGACAGTGAATTCAAAACTAAACTTTCATGTTTCAGAAAAGAACATGCAATTTTAAACTACTTTCCAATTTACTTATTGTATCCATTTTGCTTCATTCTCTTGGCATTCTTTATTGAAAGATTGAAAGGAGCAGCAATACACTACTGGAAGCTACCTGCTAATTGGTGGCTGCACATATTTGCCATTTGTCATTGGCTCAACTGATGTGTTTAGCAAGCTCCCAGTAGTCCTTCAACGAAGAATACCAAGAGAATAAAGCAAAACTGAAGTAAATTTAAACACCTATCACTAACCATGCCACTGAAACACCCAGGCACTATTAAGCTCTAAACCATCACAATTGCCGATTTCAATAACTTCCAGCACTAAAACTCCCTAATTAAAATTAACCCCTAAACTCTAAAAAAAAACTAATTGAAATTATACCCCAGCTGAAATATGCTAGCTGCTATAAAAAAACTCAACCACTGAAATTCAGAAAATGTCTTTCCTCATTCAATAAGATCATACAAATAGTAAGCAACTTTAAAGGGACAGTAAAGGAACAGTAAGGTCCAAATTAAACTTTCATGATTCAGATAGGGCATACAATTTTAAACAACTTTCCAATGTACTCATCTATCATCAAATTTGCTTTATTTCTGTTATATGGATAACATTGTGCTCACTTACTGATTATCTAAAATGCAAGTCTGTCAAAAGAACTGAGATAAGGAGGCAGTCTCAAGAAGCTTGGATACAAGGTAATTACAGCGGTAAAAAGTATATTAGTAAAAAAAGTCTGAACACACATGCGTCAAAAAATGACGTAACAACGAACAAACTTCCAGCGTCAACTACGGCGCTGGAAATGACAAAATTTTTGCGCCAAAAAAGACGCAATAAATTGAAGCATATTCTGCCCCCGCGAGCCTAACAGCCCGCAGGGAAAAAAGTAAATTGAAAATTTTTAAGGTAAGAAAAAAATATTTATTCATATGCATTATCCCAAATAATGAAACTGACAGTCTGAATGAAGGAATACTGATTATCCTGAATCATGGCAAATATAAGTTTAAACACATATATTTAGAACTTTACATATAAAGTGCCCAACCATAGCTTAGAGTGTCACAAAAATAAAACTTACTTACCCCAGGACACTCATCTACATATAGTAGATAGCCAAACCAGTACTGAAACGAGAATCAGTCGAGGTAATGGAATATAAGAGTATATCGTCGATCTGAAAAGGGAGGTAGGAGAAGAAATCTATACGACCGATAACAGAGAACCTATGAAATAGATCCCCTAGAGGTAGACCATTGTATTCAAATAGGCAATACTCTCTTCACATCCCTCTGACATTCACTGCACTCTGAGAGGAAAACCGGGCTTCAGCCTGCTGCGGAGCGCATATCAACGTAGAATCTAGCACAAACTTACTTCACCACCTCCATGGGAGGCAAAGTTTGTAAAACTGAATTGTGGGTGTGGTGAGGGGTGTATTTATAGGCATTTTAAGGTTTGGGAAACTTTGCCCCTCCTGGTAGGAATGTATATCCCATACGTCACTAGCTCATGGACTCTTGCTAATTACATGAAAGAAATTATATTTCTATAACAGTGTTGGTTATGCAAAACTGGCGAATGGTAAATAAAGGGGTTATCTATCTTTTTAAAAAATGTTTAGTGTTCACTGTCCCTTTAAACAAACAATTAACTTATTTTATTAAATATGCTTCATTCTCTTGCACTACTGGGCGCTAGCTGAACAAATCAAGTGATCCAATAGCAAGGAGCATATACAGGGAGTGCAGAATTATTAGGCAAGTTGTATTTTTGAGGATTAATTTTATTATTGAACAACAACCATGTTCTCAATGAACCCAAAAAACTCATTAATATCAAAGCTGAATAGTTTTGGAAGTAGTTTTTAGTTTGTTTTTAGTTATAGCTATTTTAGGGGGATATCTGTGTGTGCAGGTGACTATTACTGTGCATAATTATTAGGCAACTTAACAAAAAACAAATATATACCCATTTCAATTATTTATTTTTACCAGTGAAACCAATATAACATCTCAACATTCACAAATATACATTTCTGACATTCAAAAACAAAAAACAAAACAAATCAGTGACCAATATAGCCACCTTTCTTTGCAAGGACACTCAAAAGCCTGCCATCCATGTATTCTGTCAGTGTTTTGATCTGTTCACCATCAACATTGCGTGCAGCAGCAACCACAGCCTCCCAGACACTGTTCAGAGAGGTGTACTGTTTTCCCTCCTTGTAAATCTCACATTTGATGATGGACCACAGGTTCTCAATGGGGTTCAGATCAGGTGAACAAGGAGGCCATGTCATTAGATTTTCTTCTTTTATACCCTTTCTTGCCAGCCACGCTGTGGAGTACTTGGACGCGTGTGATGGAGCATTGTCCTGCATGAAAATCATGTTTTTCTTGAAGGATGCAGACTTCTTCCTGTACCACTGCTTGAAGAAGGTGTCTTCCAGAAACTGGCAGTAGGACTGGGAGTTGAGCTTGACTCCATCCTCAACCCGAAAAGGCCCCACAAGCTCATCTTTGATGATACCAGCCCAAACCAGTACTCCACCTCCACCTTGCTGGCGTCTGAGTCGGACTGGAGCTCTCTGCCCTTTACCAATCCAGCCACGGGCCCATCCATCTGGCCCATCAAGACTCACTCTCATTTCATCAGTCCATAAAACCTTAGAAAAATCAGTCTTGAGATATTTCTTGGCCCAGTCTTGACGTTTCAGCTTGTGTGTCTTGTTCAGTGGTGGTCGTCTTTCAGCCTTTCTTACCTTGGCCATGTCTCTGAGTATTGCAAACCTTGTGCTTTTGGGCACTCCAGTGATGTTGCAGCTCTTAAATAGGGCCAAACTGGTGGCAAGTGGCATCTTGGCAGCTGCACGCTTGACTTTTCTCAGTTCATGGGCAGTTATTTTGCGCCTTGGTTTTTCCACACTCTTCTTGCGACCCTGTTGACTATTTTGAATGAAACGCTTGATTGTTCGATGATCACGCTTCAGAAGCTTTGCATGCTGCATCCCTCTGCAAGATATCTCACTATTTTTGACGTTTCTGAGCCTGTCAAGTCCTTCTTTTGACCCATTTTGGCAAAGGAAAGGAAGTTGCCTAATAATTATGCACACCTGATATAGGGTGTTGATGTCATTAGACCACACCCCTTCTCATTACAGAGATGCACATCACCTAATATGCTTAATTTCTAGTAGGCTTTCGAGCCTATACAGCTTGGAGTAAGACAACATGCATAAAGAGGATGATGTGGTCAAAATACTCATTTGCCTAATAATTCTGCACTCCCTGTATAGAGAAGTAAAAAAGACAAAAAGGCGACTCAAAGGGTAGATAATCCACATAATAAGTAATATGGGACAGGTGCAGAGAGGTACTCACATCTCATATAGCACATTAATGTGCAAATTGAGCAAGCCGGATCCTCCGAGTCGTCCGGCAGACTCGCCTTCGATGCAGGATCAATGTGTTCCAAGTTGTGGCTGAGTGCGGCGTTCCAGTCGAACAACCAGATAGTATCCTTTAGGGGTTAACCACACGCCACAAGGAACTCCAACTCACGCACCACCAATAAGCAGCCAGTTCCCAGTAGTGCCCTTCTGCTCCTGAGCTTACCTACCTTCTAAAAAGAGAAAAAAGTCAATTAAATAATAGACATAATTGGAAAAGTTGTTCAAAAGTGCATACTCTATTTAAATCATAAACATTTAATTTTCACATTACTGAGAACTATATAATAAACTATACTGGGGTCTCTTGACATAACACATTTAACTTTTAAACACCCTACCCTATCAAGACCCTATGTACTTTTTTCACATTTTAAAGGGCTTGTGGTTTTACAAGACCACCAACATTTAAAGGAGCAGCTGATTTGATTTCAAATATTGGGTCGTGGAGGCCTATGGCTAGTAAGTAAGGTTGACACCAGTCCCGGTATAACAGGGATAGCCCCAGATTTGGGAAGTATATCCGTGAACCCTAAAATCCTCAAAATATCTTGGATTTATCTCCTCCCTCTGCAGTTTCTTTTCCCCTCTCTTGTCAGCCACTGCGTTCCCTCTAAGGTTTGCTCATCTGAAAAAACAGTAAGTATCCACGTGTGCCATTTTTTTAAAGTGGAGACTTCAGAAAGCTGTGAAAGGAACTTTGCACTCCTGTTTGCATGTTAACTTTGCTAGACAGATGCCCTTTGTGCATGTCGGGTAGCGTGCTTATTACATTAAAAAAAATGCAAGAGCAATAACCTGATGTGCACAAAAAGACAAACTTTGGAAATAGTAAATGCGTTAACGTATTCTCCCATAGACTTCAATGAAGCGTGAAAAAGTAGAAAAAAACCTAACACCCTTACTTGCGTGCTAACCCAAACTGAAATATTAATATTTCTATCCCAATGTTCTTCACATAGAGGAATATGTTAAATTTATTCATAAATATATATTTCTATATACATCTGATGTTTTTTAGGTAAAATATATATAAAAGGATAACTAAGTGTTACTAGAGAACAGTTGTGAATATTAAATATCACACTGAGTTTAGAAAGGCGCACATAGGGCTAATTGGATAACTTTTATTGCCATTTAAACGGCAAGTAAAATCAAAATTATAGTTCTGATCCAAATTAAATGTGCAATTAAAAAAAACAACTCTCCAATATACGTCCATTATCAAAACATGCAAATTCTCTTTATATGCACACTTTCCGAGGCTCTAGCTCCTACTGAGACTGTGCAAATATTTACGCACATGCGTTTTATCATTGGCTGATGGCTGTTACATGATACCATTGGATTAACTTTTAAATTTGTCAGAAAATATTATTCTGCTATTTACAATTCAAAGTGCTATTGTGTTGTCTTTTTATTGCATTCTTCACAATTATTCAGTTCTCCTGTATTTAGTGGTCCTTTAATATCCCACATTGACACTGGAACCATCAGGAACTGTTATTATTATACATTTTATTTTGTGGGAGATTTTAGGACAATCACCTTATTTTGTATAAAAATATTCACTGGACTTTGTGGTTCTAAATATGTTTGAGGATTTTTTTCCATGCTTGCATTAGTAATGATTTTTTTTATTAATTAATATTGTGTGGTGCTATTGTTTTGCAAAAATTACAAAATCAGATGTTTTAACATGAATTTGTTAAGTCACACCCACAAAGTCCACCCTATGCATCACCCCCTCAAACTCCCTCTATCTAACTCATTTCCCTGCCTGACCCTCTTGTGATGTCACCAGACATCACCAGTCTAAACTATGATAAGCATAAGTCAATAATGCAAAAATTATATACTCTAATAAATTACAGTATATAACTTTAGCATATATATTTAATTAAAGGTCTACTTTAGAATTTCTATTGTTTAAAAAGATAGATTATCCATTTATTAACCATTTCCCAGTTTTGCATAACCAACACGGTTATATTAATATAAAATTTACCTCTATGATTATCTTGTATCTAAGCCTCTGCAGACTGCCCCTTATCTCAGTTCTTTTGACAGACTTGCATTTTAGTCAATCAGTGCTGACTCATAAATAACTCCACAGGAGTGATCACAATTTTTATCCATATGGCACACATGAACAAGTGCTGTCTAGCTGTAAAAAACTGTCAAAATGCAATAAGTTAAGAGGCGGCCTACCTAGGCTTTGCTTACAACAAAGAATACCAAGAGAACAAAGCAAATTTGATAAGAAAAGTAAATTGGAAAGTTGTTTAAAATTACATGCCCTGTCTGAATCATGAAAGTTTAATTTTGACTAGACTGTCCCTTTAAGGCATTGTATGTGTGTAATGATAAACATGTAAGCATACAGACTGTCAATCTTTTAAACATTGCTTAGAAGAGATAGATATCTTGCCAGTGCCTGCTGTACATATAAAAAAAAATATCAAAGGCTGAATATGTTTTGCTGCTTTAAAACTGATATTGAAATGATCAACTAGGTGGCCCAGTCTTACCTACCTACAGTCAAATTATATTCCTAGATTCCTGCAATGTATCATCTGAAAGCCAATATGAACGTTTTATTTTCATAATCAATTATAGCTCCAGGAGAATAAATGCTCAAAGCAAATAATGTAGATGTTTTTAATTGTTTGTATACACTCTGAAATCCTTAATGTCATGACAAAATGCTGAAACAATACAAACTGTGAGGGAAGGTTGCAAATGAATTAAATGATATTGAAATTGGATAACAGAGGAAAGGATGTGATCATTTTATACCTTGGCAAAAGGGAAATGAAAGCAGGCAGTAATTGCATTTTTATCTCAGACACTTTGCAAATTATCATTTCAAAGTACAATATGTACACTATATAACACTTGAAGATTTAAGTTTTAACACTATATATATATATATCTATATATATAATATGCAAACGATTTCCAGCTCTACGCTCCCAGTGTCAACCGCCTGGGTGCAGAAATAAGTAATATAGTCATCCAAGTAACTGCACTCTCAGGTCTTTTCAAACAGGTTCTTTTAATGGATCGTTTTCGGGGTTCACAACCCCTTCATCAGCATAAACAAACAATCAAATGTCACACAATATATAGTATATCAAAACAGTGTCTCACCAAACAAATTTGCTTTCAAAAGTGCGCCAAAATCGAGTGTGGAACGCATCTTGCGTTCCACCGTGATCATGTCAACCGGAAGTGATGTCACTTCCGGTTTCACGACAAAATAAAAACATATTAACATTATTTTGTTTAACAATAAATAATACATAGTGGTGTGCCCTCAACTTGTCAAAGAGGCAATCAAAAACAGTATCAATAAACGAAAATGTTTGCCAGTGGTCTTTACATATCACATTCCGGTGTATCTAGATCGTCATCGTAGCCGTAACTATGGCTACGAGACATCTGTAAGTGAATAAGTGAGAAAATATCACTCGTGCAACAAATATGTACACTGACATGTCTGACTATTAAAATTTTAGCAATATTCAGTGTCATGTGTATTGTGATGTATATATAGGTACATTAAAACAGAAAACTGAATATATACATAAGCAAAAAAGAATAAACTTAAAAAGTGGCAGTGCTTGCTCAGACTTATTATCAAACCGTATAGCCATGCGCATTGCCTACTGCAAAGTATACATACTTTATACAAGCAGTGTATCCAAAAGAGCGTGCTGTAACCTTGTGCTGTTACATATTGCCCTAAATGTAACTATGTGTTTGTAAGAGATGTACAGTAACTATTTTGCGAAAAATTCGTAATAATAGAAATCAACTTAAGCCTGATTAACCGTACACCTGTACTCCTCAGATATACAACCCACTGTAACAAATTTACTAGATGCAATAGTTGAATCTCCAAAGATTCCAAATTTAGTATATTAGGTCAAGACGCAATATACTAAGTCGTGACCATCATAGCTGTGTCTCAGTTCCCATATGTAGTAAGGTGCCCCAAAGGTGAAAAATATACATTATATGGTGTATGTACGTATATCAAGGCAATATCGAGAGATAAAATGTTATGACACTTCAATATTTCTGATGACAATGTCCAAAATGTAGTCATCTACATTTTGGACATTGTTATCAGAAATATTGAAGTGTCATAACATTTTATCTCTCGATATTGCCTTGATATACGTACATACACCATATAATGTATATTTTTCACCTTTGGGGCACCTTACTACATATGGGAACTGAGACACAGCTATGATGGTCACGACTTAGTATATTGCGTCTTGACCTAATATACTAAATTTGGAATCTTTGGAGATTCAACTATTGCATCTAGTAAATTTGTTACAGTGGGTTGTATATCTGAGGAGTACAGGTGTACGGTTAATCAGGCTTAAGTTGATTTCTATTATTACGAATTTTTCGCAAAATAGTTACTGTACATCTCTTACAAACACATAGTTACATTTAGGGCAATATGTAACAGCACAAGGTTACAGCACGCTCTTTTGGATACACTGCTTGTATAAAGTATGTATACTTTGCAGTAGGCAATGCGCATGGCTATACGGTTTGATAATAAGTCTGAGCAAGCACTGCCACTTTTTAAGTTTATTCTTTTTTGCTTATGTATATATTCAGTTTTCTGTTTTAATGTACCTATATATACATCACAATACACATGACACTGAATATTGCTAAAATTTTAATAGTCAGGCATGTCAGTGTACATATTTGTTGCACGAGTGATATTTTCTCACTTATTCACTTACAGATGTCTCGTAGCCATAGTTACGGCTACGATGACGATCTAGATACACCGGAATGTGATATGTAAAGACCACTGGCAAACATTTTCGTTTATTGATACTGTTTTTGATTGCCTCTTTGACAAGTTGAGGGCACACCACTATGTATTATTTATTGTTAAACAAAATAATGTTAATATGTTTTTATTTTGTCGTGAAACCGGAAGTGACATCACTTCCGGTTGACATGATCACGGTGGAACGCAAGATGCGTTCCACACTCGATTTTGGCGCACTTTTGAAAGCAAATTTGTTTGGTGAGACACTGTTTTGATATACTATATATTGTGTGACATTTGATTGTTTGTTTATGCTGATGAAGGGGTTGTGAACCCCGAAAACGTTCCATTAAAAGAACCTGTTTGAAAAGACCTGAGAGTGCAGTTACTTGGATGACTATATATATATATATATATCTTACACAACCTTAGCACTCCCTTTAAGGTAATAATGGCCGGTGCAGAGTCTCCAAACACACTCCAAAGAAATAACTTTGCACCTGGTTTCTTTGATAAGGATATTACCACTTTATTCACATACGGCTAGATTACGAGTTTTTCGTTTTGAGCTGTGCGGTGCTAACGAGCAGTTTTCACTCACCGCTCACTTACAGACAGCGCTGGTATTACGGGTTTTTACAACCCAGACAAGAAGTGAGCATTGAGCCAAATTCTGCTCCTTACCGCACTCCAATACCAGCGCTGCTTACATTAGCGGTGAGCTGGTGTAACGTGCTTGTGCACAATTTCCCCACAGGAATCAACGGGGAGAGCCGGCTGAAAAAAAGTCTAACACCTGCAAAAAAGCAGCGTAAAGCTCCTTAATGCAGCCCCATTGATCCTATGGGGAAATCATATTTATGTCTACACCTAACACCCTAACATGAAACCCGTGTCTAAACACCCCTAATCTTACACTTATTAACCCCTAATCTGCCGCCCCCGACATCGCCGACACCTACATTATAATTATTAACCCCTAATCTGCCACTCCGGACACCCCCACCATCTACATTATACTTATGAACCCCTAATCTGCTGCCCCCAACATAGCCGACACCTACATTATATTTACTAACCCCTAATCTGCCACCCCCAATGTTGCCGCCACCTACCTACATTTATTAACCCCTAATCTGCCGCCCCCAACGTCGCCACCACTATATTAAAGTTATTAGCCCCTAAACCCTAAACCTAACTTAAATATAATTAAAAGAAATCAAAATAAAATACTAAAATTAACTAAATTATTCCTATTTAAAACTAAATACTTACCTGTAAAATAAACCCTAAGCTAGCTACAATATAACTAATAGTTACATTGTAGCTATCATAGGGTTTATTTTTATTTTACAGGCAAGTTTGTATTTATTTTAACTAGGTACAATAGTTATTAAATAGTTATTAACTATTTAATAACTACCTAGCTAAAATATATACAAAGTTACCTGTAAAATAAAACCTAACCTAATTTACAATTACACCTAACACTACACTATAATTAAATTAATTCCCTAAATTAAATATAATTAAATACAATTAAAAACATGATCTAAAGTACAAAAAAACACACTAAATTACAGAAAATAATAAACAAATTACAAGATTTTTAAACTAATTACATCTAATCTAATCCCAGTAACAAAATAAAAAAGCCCCCCTAAAATAAAAAACCCTACCCTACACTAAATTACAAATAGCCCTTAAAAGGGCCTTTTGCGGGGCATTGCCCCAAAGTAATCAGCTCATTTACCTGTAAAAAAAATTACAAATCCCCCCAACATTAAAATCCACCACCCACACAACCAACCCAGACGGGCAGAAGTCTTCATCCAGACGGCATCTTCTATCTTCATCCATCCGGCGTGGTGCGGGTCCATCTTCCAGACATCCGACTCGGAGCATCCTCTTCAATCGACGGCTAACACAGAATGAAGGTACCTTTAAGTGATGTCATCCAAGATGGCATCCCTTCAATTCTGATTGGCTGACAGAATTCTATCAGCCAATCGGAATTAAGGTAGAAAAAAAATCTATTGGCTGAGGCAATCAGCCAACAGGATTGAAGTTCAATCCTATTGGCTGATCCAATCAGCCAATAGAATGCTAACTCAATCATTGATGCAATCAGCCAATAGGATTTTTTCTACCTTAATTCCGATTGGCTGATAGAATTCTGTCAGCCAATCGGAATTGAATGGACGCCATCTTGGATGATGTCACTTAAAGGTACCTTCAATCTGTGTTAGCCGTCGATTGAAGAGGATGCTCTGCGTCGGATGTCTTGAAGATGGACCTGCGCCGGATGGATGAAGATAGAAGATGCTGTCTGGATGAAGACTTCTGCCTGTCTGGAGGACCTCTTCGTCTGGCTTTGATGAAGACTTCTCCCGGCTTTGTTGAGGACTTCGACCCGGTTGGGTGAAGACTTCTCCCGGTAAGGTGATCTTCAAGGGGTTAGTGTTAGGTGTTTTTAAGGGGGTATTGGGTGGGTTTTAGAGTAGGGTTGGTTGTGTGGGTGATGGGTTTTAATGTTGGGGGGATTTGTAATTTTTTTTACAGGTAAAAGAGCTGATTACTTTGGGGCAATGCCCCGCAAAAGGCCCTTTTAAGAGCTATTTGTAATTTAGTGTAGGGTAGGGCTTTTTATTTTGGGGGGGCTTTTTATTTTGTTAGGGGGATTAGATTAGGTGAAATTAGTTTAAAAATATTGTAATTTGTTTATTTTTTATGTAATTTAGTGGGGGGTTGTACTTTAGATAATTTTATTTAATTGTATTTAATTGTTGTTTAATTATTTGATTTATTTAATTATAGTGTAGTGTTAGGTGTAATTGTAACTTATGTTAGGTTTTATTTTACAGGAACGTTTGTATTTATTTTAGCTAGGTAGTTATTAAATAGTTAATAACTATTTAATAACTATTGTACCTAGTTAAAATAAATACAAACTTACCTGTAAAATAAAAATAAAACCTAAGTTAGATACAATGTAACTATTAGTTATATTGTAGCTAGCTTAGGGTTTATTTTATAGGTAAGTATTTAGTTTTAAATAGGAATTATTTAGTTAATGATAGTAATATTATTTAGATTTATTTAAATTATATTTAAGTTAGGGGGGGTTAGGGTTAGACTTAGATTTAGGGGTTTATTTTAGTGTCTGCGATGTGGGGGCGGCCTCGGTTTAAGGGTTAATAGGTAGTTTATGGGTGTTAGTGTACTTTTTAGCACTTTAGTTAAGAGTTTTATGCTATGGCTTTGTAGTGTAAAACTTTTAACTACTGACTTTAAAATGCGGTACCAGTCTTGACAGGAGAGGGTCTACCGCTCACTTTTTTGCAGACTCCTAATACCGGCGCTATGCAAGTCCCATTGAAAATATAGGATACACAATTGACGTAAGTGGATTTGCGGTATTTCCAAGTCTGGCAAAAAAAGTGAGTGGTATACCTGTACCTGCAAGACTCGTAATACCAGTGGGCGTTAAAAAGCAGCGTTTGGACCTAACGCACAACTCGTAATCTAGCCGATATTGTGGTACACTTCACATCCAAATACATCCAACGTTTCAGTCCTCCACCTGGAACCTTTATCTAGGATATAAAGCAAACTTAAGCACCCAAGTAATCCAAACAGGGATCTATACACACTTCTCATCTGAAAATCACTAAACAGGAACAGCAGGCACCAACTTCCTGTGACGACATTATCACCAAAAGAACTACCAAACTAAAAACTAGAAACAAGTACGGAAAACAGATTTCCACTTCAAAATAAACAGCAGGACGACTAAACCACATTCTTGTGCTATATATTCTATGCATAGACCATCCAAAAAAAATAATTAAAAAAATGAACTGTTGTCATGGCAACAGATAAACAAAAACCAAATTACAAAAACTAAAGTTGCTGCCTCCTGTCACTAGGTTATTTACATATATACACAAACGTACTAATTTTAAGTACCAATCAAAATCACAGTAGGGTAAATCATACTTCATATAATACTGAGCACATTACTTACTAATTCTATCTCACACTGATCCTAACTGATTTGAGTAAGATGACCAAGAGATATGATCTAAAAAAAAAACTTAAGCACATAGGTAATGCAATCAAAAAATAAACAGCAACTAAATTATCTTTCATCCAAAAAACACGAGAACCAGACTTGCTTATTGAAACCCCATCTTTTGCAAATTATAAATCTACTCGATCTCTCTTCTGAGTAGTAATTTATTAACATCCCCACCATCTGATGACTTGATTTATGGGCATACAGCGAAGGTCAGCGACCATATGTTTCTCTTGCAAAAAAAAATGCAATGACATCCGCTGGTCACACTTTCCTTTCTTCAGGGCTTGTCTTATGCTTGATCGGTGATTGGCCATTCTGTCCTTCAGGGAGCACCCCGTTTGCCCTACATAGGTAAGGCCACACGAGTATTTAGTAATGTAGACCACCATCTGAGAATAAGAGGTTAATCTATGCTTCAAATAGAATCTTTTGCCCATTCTAGGGTGACTAAACAAGTTAAGCCCTTTGTCTGACACTTGCAAGTGTTTTGTTTCATCTAAGTCCATGCTGTGATATGTAAATGATGAATAAAGTGTTTCTGAAGCACCACTCTCTATATGTTTTCTTCTGACTAAACAAGTTGCCCGCAATAAGGCTGTTGCAGGTTATACATCCATCTGATCTATGGCAACCTGGGTTAATGTCCCAACTCCTGACGTTATAACTTTGAATAGGGTCAGTTCGAACTAGGAGGACTTTCAAACTCTTTCCTCTCCTATATCTAATCAGAGGGCGGGTTTTGAAAACCCCCTTCAGAGAGTCGTCTGTAAATAAAGTGTCCCAATACGTGTATATTGATTGTTTCATCTGCTGGGTGACTAAATTAAACCTAGGGGTAAAGACACATGAAGGTGGGTCAGAGCTTGCACTCTCAACACTTTTTAATGAAAAGCCTCTATCAAGGAATTTGGTAATTTCCTCCTCCTCCCTACCCTATATCTGTCCCTCATCAGAGACAATTCTATTTATCCTTGAAAATGGGCTAAAAGGTAAACTTTCCAATAGTGATTTGGGGTTAAAACTGGAAGCCAAAAGCAATTAATTTGAATATGTGAATAAAGTGGTAACATCCCTATTGAAGAAACCGAGTACAAAGTTATTTCTTTGGAGTATATATTTTTTGTATGTATGTATGTATATATATATATATATATATATATATATATATATATATATATATATCTCCTATTATATAAAAGGCCAAGTGTGTTTGTCCGAAGCTGTCATGCGCAGTAGAGACAGCACGAGGACAAACATACATGGCCTTACCTGACAATCCATGCTGTGACTTTGCTGCGGAAGTGGGCATGGTTGGGTGGGGTGTGGGCATGGCCGGACAGGACCGGGCATGGTCGGGGGCGTGGTCGGGCATGATAGGGGCGTGGCTTGGTGGGGTCGGCGAGATAGAGAGGGGAGAGAGATAGGAAAGAGATGTGAAAGAGCAGAAGAGAGGAGAAAGTGCAGAGGAGAGGAAGGAGAGCGAGCAAAAGAGAGGGGAGAGAGACAGAGCAAAAGAGAGGGGGGAGAGAGAGAGCAAAAGAGAGGGGGGAGAGAGGGAGCAAAAGAGATGGGGAGAGAGAGCAAAAGAGATGGGGAGAGAGAGGGGGGAGGGAGAGCAAAAGAGAGGGGGGAGACAGAGCAAAAGAGAGGGATGTAGAGAAAGAGCAAAAGAGAGGGATGGAATGAGAGAGCCAAAAAAGGAGAGAGAGACAGAGCAAAAGAGAGGGGAGAGAGAGCGCAAAAGAGAGGGGGGGAGAGTGCAAAAGAGAGGGGGGAAATAGAGAGCGCAAAAGAGAGGAGGAGAGAGATAGCGCAAAAGAGAGGGGGAGAGAGCACAAAAGAGAGGGGGAGAGAGAGAGTGCGCAAAAGAGGGGGAGAGAGAGAGAACGCAAAAGAGAGTGGGAG